>NW_007727560.1:139885-375641 GCF_000696425.1 Galeopterus variegatus
TGACTTGTTTCACTTAATATAATTCTCTCAAGGTCCATCCATGGTGTTGCAAATGGCAGTATTTCATTCGTTTTTATAGCTGAGAAGTATTCCATTGTGTATATATACCACATTTTCCGTATCCACTCATCCGAAGATGGACATTTGGGCTGATTCCAACTCTTGGCTATTGTAAAGAGTGCTGCAATGAACATTGGGGTACCGGTATACCTTCGAATTGATGATTTCCATTCCTTTGGATATATTCCCAGCAGTGGGATAGCTGGGTCATATCTATCTGCAGATCTATCTGCAACTGTTTGAGGAATCTCCATACCATTTTCCATAGAGGCTGCACCATTTTGCAATCCCACCAACAATGTATGAGGGTTCCTTTTTCTAGGCAACCTTACCAACATTTATCGTTCAGAGTCTTTTGGATTTTAGCCATCCTAACTGGGGTGAGATAAAAGACAACCAACAGAGTGGGAGAAAATATTTGCAAAATATACATCTGACAAAGGATTAATATCCAGAATACACAAGGAACTCAAACAACTTTACAAAAAAAAAAAAAAACAAGCAACCCAATTAAAAAATGGGCAAAAGAGCTAAGTAGGCATTTCTCTAAGGAAGATATACAAATGGCCAACAGTCATATGAAAAAATGCTCAACATCACTCAGCATCCAGGAAATGCAAATCAAAACTACACTGAGATACCATCTCACCCCAGTGAGGATGGCTAAAATCCAAAAGACTCTGAACGATAAATGCTGGTGAGGTTGCAGAGAAAAAGGAAATCTCATACATTGTTGGTGGGACTGCAAAATGGTGCAGCCTCTATGGAAAATGGTTCGGAGGTTCCTCAAACAATTGCAGATATATCTGCCATCTGACCCAGCTATCCCACTGCTGGGAATATATCCAAAGGAATGGAAATCATCAAGTCGAAGGTATACCTGTACCCCAATGTTCATTGCAGCACTCTTTACAATAGCCAAGAGTTGGAATCAGCCCAAATGTCCATCATCGGATGAGTGGATACGGAAAATGTGGTATATATACACAATGGAATACTACTCAGCTATAAAAACGAATGAAATACTGCCATTTGCAACAACATGGATGGACCTTGAGAGAATTATATTAAGTGAAACAAGTCAGGCACAGAAAGAGAAATACTACATGTTCTCATTTATTGGTGGGAGCTAAAAATAAATAAACAAATTCACACACACACACACACACATACACACACACACACACACAAACGGGGGGGAGGGGAAGAAGACATAACAACTACAATTCCTTGAAGTTGGTACAACAAGCAAACAGAAAGGACATTGTTGGGTGGAAGGGGAAGAGGGAGGAGGGAGGGAGGTTTTGGTGATGGGCCATAATATTCAACCATATTCTATATTGGAAAAAAAATAAATAAAAAAATAAATAAAAGGAGAGCAAAAAAAAAAAAAAAAAAAAAAAAGAAAATTTCAACAGAAAGAGGGAATGATGACACAAGAAAGAGATGGAAGGATTGATGGAGCAAGGAGCTGGAGAAGGTTGGGAGAAATAGGATACGAAGCATAAATAATAATTTGCCATGCAAAACAAAACAAAGCAAAGCAAAGCACCTCATTGGCTGACATCTGCTCAGATGCTGAAGACAAGAGGAAGACGTTCTAGGATATTTTCAGTAAATCCAAGCATTCCCTCGTTTCTCTAGAGATCAGCATGACTGTGGCAAAGACCACCTGGAATGGCTCCTATCTGGGCTCTGTTTTGTGTTGTCTTCAGTAAGAATTTGGGGAAAAGCTGGCTCTATTCCTGAAGTGACTTTGGGATTCAGGTGGTTCAGGAGATTCTAGAGAAAAATTTACTTTTAAACCACCACAGGATGCGCATTAAGTTCCGTTATTTCCTTTTCAACTAAATTAGAAAACTGGGGAATGTCCTAGAGCTCAGTGGTTCACTCTAAGATTTCTGACTCAAGAGAATTTCTGAGTTGACCATGAGAATAGCCTCAGAGATATGATTAGCTCTGACAGAACTTTCTAGATGAACAAGATGGGGGCAATTAAAATTCTGCCTTTTCAGAAATTTTTCTAACTATAGAATTTTTATCAGACACACCAAACGTAATAAAGTTAAAGAAGGGTAATAAAAACTGTGATAACATGAAAGACCATTCGACTTTCCATTATTTCCATGTAGTTACCAATGACTTCTTTCATAATCACTTGATCTTGTGATTTCTTACTAAGTAAATTCATTGACTGTCTAAGTCTAGATTCATAATTTAATATTTTAGAAGACACTTCTTTTGCTTAGATCATAATTTATTCAAAGAATTCTTTCAGATTTCATCTAAAATTTTAAGGAGTAATCTTGACTGTAAGTTATTGCATTCTTCTTTACTGAATTTACCTTCTATATTTATTTGGAAATGTTAAGTGACAGTTACGTTATTATTGTCTTTTAAAGACACAGGGTACAGTTTTGTAGGCTTTGCAAACAGCTTACTTTATAATATTGGACCAACAGAAATATCACACACATATGGTTAACACAGTGGTTTCCATTAATCATGCCTCGAGCAATCACATACACTTGCACTCACACACGTAGATGTCAGATAGAATACTGTGTTATCTGAGGCTGACAGAATTTGCCTATTAGCTTTCCCATAAACTTGAGAGCTTCAAATGTTTTGAGATGAGGTCACAGCAATTTCCTTACTCTATCAGTGCTTTACTAAATAATTTACTAGCGTAACCTTGCAGTAAGTATTCCTAGGGGGGAAATCTCCTCATAAAACTCACTAAATTAAGCACTCATTTGCTACTAAAATAGCTATTCTGAATAAATGTCATTGATATGTAGGATTGTGTTATTATTCTGTACTCTAAAATTTTGAGAATTATTTTATTGAGAATAGGTAATTAAACAAGACAGATATTTGAACTGGGGAAGACTTGCAACTGGACTGCCATCTTCAAAATAATTTATTAAAATATGTATATTGAGATCAAACTAATATTAACTCTTGAAGTTGTAGTTCTGTTGTATCCTTTTCCTATTTTCTTCCTTTCACCCTGAAAGATGTCAACTTACACTTTTGTGACAAACTATATCAAGATACATTGTATTTTTTAATCTAAATTAATATAATCAAAATATTTATTCTTTCAAACACAATCCAATTTTCTTCTAAACTACTTTTAAAAGTAGAGCTGCTAGGCCTTTTGCTCACTTACTAAGAAAAAAATGAATCATTGTTTAAGACAATGTTCAACTATTCTGTAACCATCTGATTAAATACAACATTGATGTTTATCACTAATTCAGAATTAAACATTGCAAAAAATAAGTCATTGAAGCCTGTGTTATAGATTTTTTCACATTGATAATTCAATTTTCATATGCCATGTAATTTTGATGCCTTTATTTTTTCACAATCACCACAATACTGAACAAATAATGAATAGAAAGAAAGAAAAAAGTAGAATGATAGAAGCATCCATACTATTTATATTCAGTTTGCCTGCAGAAGTTTGGTACTCAGACATAATGTGCTTACCTTATCTTGCTATATGATTTGCTTGTCTCTTAAATGGTTTCTATTCATCTCTGTGTTACATATCTACTGATATACTAAACAATTACATTAACCTCAATTCATAGCTATCATGCCATTCTGGTACTTATCTATATTTCTACAATCTGAGAAAAGTCTTATCTCTTATCTCTTCAGATACTCCATTCAAGTCTATTTCTTAACATTTCATTATACTTCATGCTCCATCAAACTTTCTGCTTTACAAAAGAGTTTCAGATTAGCACTAATGCATTACTTTTTTTTTTTTTTTTTTTGCTTCAGTCATGAATATTTACTTCTTTAAAATGATTGATAACTTTCTGAACTGACATTTCTTGTAAGGCCTACTGCTGTCAACTTAGACACACTCCTTTTTAAGTGAAGAATTTAATTTGTTAGAAAAAAAAACAGTGCCAGGTTATAATAATAGAAATCTATTTCTTCACGGTCTGCTCAACTCAAAATCATAAGTGATATAGTGTCTATTTAAAATATTAAAAACTATTTTCTATCTCTGAAAAACTGCAGAACTTTATTTTATAGTCCAAAACATCTTCCTAATACAAAAGAACTCTATTTCATATGGAACCCAACCAATAAGAAAATAAATAAGAATATATTTAATGTATAATAGTTACATTATCCTATATGGATAGTGTTGCAGATTCATGGACCATGTTATTTTTCATGTCTACAATTGAAAAATATAGTTTGTTAATTTAATACAAAAAGTTGTAATAATTCATAAAAATAATTTACAAATAGGATACACAAATGGCAAAATGAAAGAGAGTGAAAAAGTGCGTGTGTGTGTGGTGACAGGGGTGATGTGGATAAAGTGAGGGGTATTCAGTGACCACCTAGAACGAGTCTTAGAGCTGATTCATAGTTTCAGAAAACAAAATAAAACAAAAAAATAGAAACCAATAAACAAGCAACAATTGATTACAAGCATGAATGATACCATTGTAAAACAAATGATAATTTATCAATTTTACAATCTAGATATTATGCCTATTAAAGCCAGATATTCCTGAGACCATTTTTTACAACCAGCAAAACTTCTCAATTTTACATTTATTACTGATATATGGGAGCTTTCACTTGTAAATGGCTGAGTTATTTGAAGGGAAATTGGACCAGCATCTTAAATTTTCACTACTTGATATTATGGCTCAATGTCACTCTAAATCAACTGTGTTATTACTTGGTGGTTACAAGGTAAAACTATCATCTCAACACTGTAACCTAAGTGACCTCACTTGCTCTCTTTTCTTATTTGAACTTCTTCACCCACATTAAGGAAAATAAACACTTAATATTGGGCTACATTTTTTACCCAAAGATTTTTAATATAAAGGTTTGATTCAAATATATTTTCAATTCCACAATTAGTTTTGCTAACTATACTAGCTTTGCTAAATTATTGAGCACTTCATCAAATTACTGTATCTCTATCAAGTAATTGTATCTCCTACACTTAAATTATTGTTTTTTGTCTTTTATTTCAAAATATTTAAATGCAGAAGGAGTACAAAGAGATTTTTTTCCCCTAAAAAAAATAAATAAATAACAAAACTTTGTTGCTCTCTCAGAGGACATCATTATTCCATTTGTTCTTCTATGGTCAGACTTCTTTTAAAAATTGGCTACATTTACTCCTTTCTCTCTAATAATCTAGCTAGTAGAAATTCAACACAATTGCTGTTAGTAAAAACTAGTTACAGAACTTATATATCTTTTGTTATTCTTCATTTCATTTGATCACATTTAAAAAAATTCTGCCTCCATCTTTGTATGATTTTGAGCAGGATAGGATTCATCTCATTGCTCCTATTCTTTCTGCTTCGGTGGCTCTCATCTTTCCATATAGAGTGTCTCCAAAACCTTCCACTCACTCTTACTTGTATAAATTTCACGTGCCTTTTAAAAAAAATTTATTTTAGCTATCACCAAATTATGTAGGGCCATTAAATATTCATCTGGCTTGGATCTCTTTTCTGAGTTACAGTAAGAGGTTACTTCAAAAAGTTTGCAGAAAAATAGAATTGAAAGATAACACAAATTGTTTCATGAACTTTTGAACTACCCTTTACACTTGACAGTTGCTTAATGAAACTCTCAAGTCAAATGCCTTACATTAAGTTGAGTTAAATACATCTAAAATTTAATTTATTTTCATCTCAAAATCAGCACCCTGTCCAGTTTCCTGATTTCCTCTCATGCTACAATTACTTCTAATGCTTTATTCAAGTCTTAAAAATTCAATGTTATGCTCAACTTACCCAAGATCTGCCTACTATGTCTCTAAGAGTTTTCTTCTCATAACCCATTTTTTCTATTTTCATTGCGTCTGTTTCACTCATATCAACACAATCCCAGATCATTGTCAATAAAGACTCAAAAATCTTTAATGCCTATGCATTATTTGCCAAATATTACACAAATGCTATTGCCTGGCATATAAAATCCTCTATAATCTACCTCCCACATTATTTTTCAAATCTACTTCTCAGAGTTTCCTTTTATTCAACTTAAGTACAAATCATATTAAATGGAGTTCAAATAAAGAAATTTTTCTTTATCTTAAATGGGAAATAATATTCTACTTATCCTTCATATCTACATATTCAAGTTGAATTTATAATCCAAGGCCTAGAGCAAATATTGTTTTCTCCTGTAAGCCTAAGTGATGCCACTCCTACCTCCCTGACTCACCAGTTTAAACTAATAGCTTTGTTATGTGGACTAAGCTTAAAGGCCACCTGCCTTATGTATATTATTAAAGGCACATATTTACACTCTGCCTTTATTACAGTATCTACACATTATATTTCCAACTGAATTTAAGAATAATCTATATTATTTGTATCTGCCACCAACCTACCACACTTAGTGTGAAGACTTAAAGGTTTATCAAAAAATGACTCAACCGAAACTCATTGTGATGAGTAATCTTATGTGTCAACTTGACTGGGAAACCCGGGGTACGCAGACATTTGGTCAAACATTATTCCACGAAGGTGTTTTTGGATGAGATTATTATTTGAATTATTTGACTGAGTAAAGTAGATTGCCCTTCCTAATGTGGATATGCTTCATCCAAGCAACTGAGGACCGGAATATAACAAAAACTAAAAGAACTTCTCCTGCCTGACTGATGGAGCTGGAACATAGGTGTTTTTCTGCCTTTGGATTCTAGCTGAAAAATGGACTGTTGCATTCTGAGCCTGCCAACTTTCAGACTGGAACTTATATCATTAGTAATAGATCTGCAACATAACCAGCGCCACTTTAGACAAGCCCAAGTACAAAATGGCGCTGCCCACCTCCTCCCCTCCCCTGCCCCCTTCCCTTTACAGGAAGCCTCCTGACTTAAACAGAAACCCCTTTTGCTTCCACAAGGACATAGTTCTCCACCCTGATCCACATTAGCATAATGACCCTCCTTGATGGTATCAGCCAGCCCTTGGCACACTATATAAGCTCTACCACCCCACGCCTGGTGCTGTCCACCATTTTCAGGGCAGTCCTGGGCTGTCCTCCATTTTGAGCACAGCCCTTCAGATTTCTTTCTTTAATAAAACTTGAATGGTACCCGGCATCTTGGCTCACTTTCTTTCAGTTAGCTCCCCTGTATCTACAGCTTGCCAATTGCAAATCTTGGGACTTCTCAGGCTCCATAACAGCATGGGCCAACTTCTTATAATCTTTCTCTCTCTGTCTCTCTAAATGATGAGTTTTCTGAATTGGTTCTGGGTTTTCTGGTATCAGATCTTGAATTTAATTAGATTTAAAGAGACTAATGACTTTCATTCCAGTAGTAAAGATAGCACTGATAGTCCATGGTAAACTCCAGCAATGGAGATATGCAAAATAATCAATAGTTTATAAGAAGCAAGGATCTAGGTGACTGTGTATATGATACTTTTGAACATTTTTGGCAAACTAACATATATAATGAGTTTGGCAAGTTTCTCTTTATGTCTCTGGACGAAGTAGAAGAAATAAAGGATGAACTCAGGGATGAATTCCTACCTCAAGTGCCGCCTAAATCACCTGAAAGCTTCTGGTGTGTTCCCTGAAGGAGACCCTGATCTCATGCAGCTGCAGGATTTAGACTGCTGAAGATCAAACCCAGAATTTTATACTGTGACTGGCTGATTATAAAGCAAGTTGAACTTCTAGCCTCATAGAGTGTCTGCTGTTAAAGTGAAGGCATTGATTGGGAAAAATAGGATCATGAAAGTTGGAATGTGGACAAATGGTAAGACCTCGATGAATCTGGGGACATTGAGCCCCTAAATTTTAAGTCTTCTTTGACAATGGAAGAGACCTTTCCACTCCTGGCAGGAGCAGCTTTTCCACCTATAGCAGGAATAGACTCTTTACCCTTGTCTGAGAAGATTTACTCTGCATTGCCTGAAGAAACTGTAATGGCCTCCCCTGAGGCATTTGTCTTGCATGTGAGACAATGCCAAGTCTACCCAGGATGTACCCCCAACACCCTTCTTGATTCTAGACTATAACTAAATTCAAGTTCCAGCAGGCTCCTAAAGGTGAGGTATAAAGTGTGACCCATGAGGATATGTGCTACACTCCAAAAGAAGTACTTGCGTTTTCCAATTTATACAGATATAGATTCAGGGAAAAAGTGTGAGAATGGATACTAAAGGTGTGAGACAATTGTTAGAAGGAACGTAAACTTGGATCAGACTGAATTTAGTGGTACAGGCTCACTAAGCAGATAATCTGCATTCAATGTTGCAGCTCAGGGAGTTAGAAAGTGCTCTCACTGGTTGGTTGGTTGGTTGGTTGGTTGGTTGGCTGGCTGAATGAACCAAACAAAGGTGACAAAAAGGTTAACCACCATCAGTGAGTTGGAAATGCCAGACCTGCCTTGGTTTAATGTAAAGAAAGGGATTCAAAGGCTTAGTGAGATTGGAATGATAGAGTGTATTTTTCATTTAAGACCTACTCACCCACACTGCTCGGGTCCAAAAGACATACCTTTCATCATTGTTGTGAGAAATACATTTGTGAGGGGAGTCCTGGCATTTTTGAAGAGCTCTGTGAATACTCTTCTCTGTAGCCCAGACCTTACAGTGAGAACTGCAAGGATATGGGTGAATCTAAAAGCAATGGGGGTAATCTGATCCCAGGGTGCCAAAGACAAAGTAGTTGTGGTTACCATAATGAACAGCAAAGTCAAAGTAGTGATGGAAATAGTAATGCAGACCCATGGTATTGGCTAGATGATCATAGTATTCTCAAAACTGGAAAAGATAGGAAACCTCCTAAATTCTTACTTGGTCTGTACAAAGAGAAAAGTTTTAGGTCAAGTGAACAAAAGCCTAACCCGAACCCTAAAACCAGAGAGTCAAGGCCCACAATCAATTCCCAGACTTGAACCCATGTACATACCTAGATTCCCTTGAATGAAAGGGAGGCCAGTCTCCTTGAGGAAGAGTCTGAGTACACTCTCAAAAATTTATAATACTCTTAATTTTCTGTCAGCCTTTTCCACAGAGACCAACAGCCTTTTACAAGGTTAACTATGCATTGTGGAAAGAGAAATAATTAGAACTTTCAGGGACTATTGTACACCGACTTTGACCTGACACTATTTCCAGGAGACCCAAAATGTTACTGTGGTCCATCAGTCATGTGGAGGCATGTGGAGGTCAGGTGATCAATGGCGTTTTAGCTTCTGTCCATCTTACAGTGACTCAGTGGGTCCCTGAACTCATCCTGAGGTAATTTCCCGAATACTAAATGCATGATTGGAATGAATATATTCAGCAGCTAGCAGAATTCTCACATTGGTTCCCTGACCTGTGAAGTGAGAGCTATTATGGTAGGAAAGGCCAAATGCAAGCCACTAGAACTGACTCCACCTAGGAAACCAGTAAAAAAAAGTAATACTGCATCCCAGAAGGCATGAGTGCCACCATTAAGAACCTGAAAGATGCAGGGGTGACGAGTTCCACCACATTTTCATACAACTCACCTGTTTGACCTGTGCAGAAGACAGAGGGATCTTGGAAAATGGCAGTGGATTCTCATATGCTTAACCAGGGGATGACTCTAATTACAGCTGCTATACCAGATGTGGTTTTATTGCTTGAGAAAATTAATACATCCCGCAATGTGTTAAAGCTATTGATATACAGCTATTGATCAGGCAAATGCCTTTTTCTTCATCCCTGTTCATAAAGTCCACTAAAAGCAGTTTTTCCACCACTGGCAAGGCCAGAAATACACCTGCACTGTTATACATCATGGGTATATCAACTCTCTGGCCCTATGTCCTAATTTATTTTGAATGGATGTTGACTGGCTTTCTCTTCCACACGTTACCACATTGATCTGTCACACTGATGATACTATGTTGAATGTACCTAGTAAACAAGAGGTAGCAACTACTATAGACTTATTGGTATGACATTAGCATGTCAGAGGGTGGGGAATCCAACAACAGCTTAGGGATCTTCTGCCTCAGTGAGATTTTTGGAGGTCCAATGATGTAGGGCATGTTTAGATATTCCTTCTAGGGTGAGGCATAAGTTGTTGCATCAACGTATTCCTCACTTACATGTGTTACTCTGGCACATGCACTGAGTTATCTGAAAAGTTGCTAGTTTTGAATGAGGTCCAAAACAAAAAAAGGTTCTGCAATAAGTTCAGGCTGCTATGCAGGCTGCTCTGCCACTTGGGCCATAAGATCCATCAGCTCAGTGATGCTTGAAGTGTCAGTGGCATAAGGGGTGCTTTTTGAAGCCTTTGTCAGGCCCCTATAGGTGATCATAGAACAGTCCCTCAGGATCTTAGAGCAAAGCCCTGTCATCCACTGTAGATAATTATTCTCCTTTTGAAAACCAGCTCATGGCCTACTACTGGACTTTGGAAGGTCTAAATGCTTAAGCATTTGCCATCAAGTTACCATGCAACCTGAGCTGCCTATTGTGAACTGGATATTATCTGACGCATCAAGTAAGAAAGCTGGGCATACACAGCAGCACTCCATCATCAGATGGAAGTGGTATATAGATGTGATTGTGCCTGAGCAGGCTTTGAAGGCACAAGTTAGTTATAAGAGGAAGTGGCCCTAATTCCATGGTCCCCACTCCTGTTACACAGTTTTTACTTCCCCAGCCGGTACCTATGACCTCATGAGGAGTACCCTATAATAAGTTGACAGAGAAAAGAAGATTCATGGCTGGTGTATAGATGGTTCTGTATGATATGCAGGCACCACCTGATAATGAACAGTTGCATGCAGCACTATAGGTCCTTTCTGGGACATCACTGGAAAAAAGTGGTAACGAGAAATTTTTCCAGTGGGCAGAACTTCAAATACTGCACCTGGTTGTTCACTTTGCTTGGAAGGAAAATGATTACATGTGTGATAATATATGAATTCAAGGCCTGTAGCCAATTGTTTGGCTGGATGGTCAGGGAATTGGAAGCAATATAACTGGAAAATTGGTGACAAGAAAATTTAGGGCAAAGGATGTTGGTAGGTCTAAACTAGCAAAATGTGTGGAGATATTTTTGTCCCATGTTCATGCTGACCTCAGCAGAGGAGGATTTTAATAATCAAGTAGATAGAGTTATCCATTCTGTGAATACCAGTCAGCCTCCTTCCCTAGCCACCTCTGTCATTACCCAATGGGTTCATGAAAAAAATGGCAATGATGGCAGGGAAGGAGGTTATGCATGGGCTCATCAACATGGATTTCCATTTACCAAGGCTGACCTGGCTATGGACACTGTGGAATGCACAATCTGCCAGCAGCAGAGACTAACACCAAGTGCCTGATATGGCACCATTCTCCAGGGTGATCAGCCAGCTACCTAATGGCAGGTTGATTACATTAGACCTCTTCCATTAGAGAAGGGGCAGCATTTTGTACTTACTGAAATAAATACTCTGGATATGGATTTGCATTCCTTGCATGCAGTGCTTCTACCAAACCTATCATCTGTGGACTTCTAGAAAACCATATCCACAATCATGGTAACCCCTCAGTCACTGCTTCTGATCAAGGAACTCACTTGACAGCACATGAAGTTCAGCAATGGGATCCTCATGGAATTCACAGTGGGAAATTAGACTGCTACTTCACAATGGAGGTAATAAAGCATATCTATGGAATACAGGAGATTAGGCTGTCTCTTAGTATTGCCATGCCCTGTGATTAAGGTCAATAGAAAACTACAGCAACCCAATGTAGGCAGGACTAGAAATGACCCAGATCCTTCAGGAATGAAGGTTTGAGTCATCCCACCAGGTGAAGAATTATGGCCCCCTGAAGTTCTTGCTGAAGTCAAAGGGAATACAGAATGAGTAGTAGAAGAAGGTAGTTATAAATAACAGCGATGGCCATGTGACAAGTTACAGAAACAAGCACTGTAATGTCATGAATAATTTTGTTATGAGTGTATATGTATGTGTATTAAAATTAGGAAATCGTTTTTCTATAACAGAACATAGGAATTTATAATGCTGTTAAGATACATTTTATTGTCAATTAGTAACTTGATTTTTAACTATAAAGTGATTTCAATTACAATTAAGTCACTCAAACAAAATGAACACTTAAAAGTTGTCAAATATTTGTTAATTATTATTAGGGAAGAACTATGCTATTTAATAAAGCAAATTGGCTTTTTATTTTTTTTATTATTATTATTTTTTGTCCTTTTTGAGACTGGCCACACCGCGCTCAGCCAGTGAGCGCTGTGAGTGCACCAGTCATCCCTATATAGGATCCAAACCCGCAGCAGGAGCGCTGCTGCGCTCCCAGTGCCGCACTCTCCCGAGTGTGTCACTGGCTCGGCCCACAAATTGGCTTTTTAAAACTTCATTATACTACTATGAAAAATCATGGATGGATTGCTAAGTTTTTTTTTTTTTTTCTTTTAGTGACACTTTGGGGTTCTATGAAATTTGATTATACTTCATAGCAATTTTTATTCAATATATACATTTCCCTTTGTTTTATCCATCAAACACACCACCGAAATAAAGTCACATTGAGAACTTCTAACCTGCGCTATCTGCTTTTGTAAACGGGCTTGCTCTAACTTAGCAACAGTGAAGCCATCTTAGAAGCTGTTACAGCAAGACACACCTTGCCCCCCTCCCCCGGGCCAGCTAGACACACAGGATGTTCTGCTAGCTTGCAAGAGCTGAAAGATATAGGTTGCGGTAAAGCATAAAACTTTCCACATAAGCATGTTCTCTAAGGAACCTCTGGGTAGGGGTCTTATCACACCTGGGTAAGTGGGGCAAGAAGTGTGGTTGCTTGAGGAGGGGTCTCTGAGAATTGGTCTACTTCTCCCCTACACAGGAAGAGCTCAGAGCTGACAGCCTGTGGTTTTCTTGCTAACACAGGCACAGGCTTGTAACCACAGAGCTATGAGGTACAGAAGTACTTAGCTGATTTTATGTCTCTACATAGCTAAGTCAAACCAGCAGATGGCCAAGTGTTTACCAGTAAAGAAGTCAGAAGGGAAATCACCTAGAGACGGATGGGTGCCAACCAATGAGCTTTAGGGTCACTTAAGTTAGCCAATAAACACTGCTTATGGCTTTGTCTCCTGGCTGCCAGAAAAGTTGCCCCTAAAAAATGTATAAAAAGACAGCTAAAAAGCCTAACGGGCTCTCACCCCAGCTTGGCGGTGAGAACCCAATGCGTTGGAAATAATAAACCTCTTGCTAATTGCAGTGCTCGTGGTCTTATGGTCTCTTCGAGGCGAGTATTCCCGTTCTATGTGAGATTGGGATTCATCCCAAATCTTACAACATTATAGATATTTATTCCTTACAGAACATTGCTACATACAATTCTCTTTTTTCCAGATCACTTCTTTATGCCATTCCTTATTTCTCTAAACATACTTCAATTCCAAATATCATCTTCTGCCATCTGTCAGTGGATTCTTAGACATCCTGAAAGTCAGTTTGGACAACATCAGGTATGGAATTCACTCCCTTGAAAACCATTCATTTTCTAAAGGAATGTGTATTAAAATAGTCAGATGATAAGAGATGAATCCCACGTAACGATGTGCTAGTTATGTCATGGAATGTCTGGGTTACATAGAAATAATAAGGTGATAATTTATAAACATATCATTTAGAGGTCAACCATAAGCAAAGCGAATGCTCCTGTTTGTAGGAATTTACATTTTCATGGCATGCCCAACCACATACGTAAGTCCTAATTGTTTGTGTACAGTGGGTATTAGAGGTAGTAGTATAAGTGGTTATAGCAATTAGAGATTCTTTCCCACAAAAAATTGGAGAAGAAAAAATTAATACATATCTACTACATTAATAAGTGTATGGTGTTATCAGTTATCAACATGTCATAAATTAATATGGATTTATGGGACTGAACCACAACATACATTTCTCCTATTTATAATAAGTTAATATTATAATAGTTATTTATAAGTTAAAATGCTGTTGAAGCATACATATATCACTAAACACTACTGTACTTAAAATATGTTAAATTGATAATTATAAATGAAATTGAGCTAGTAATAATTTACATTCAAAAGTAAAAATGATAGCCATTGAGAGCAATGACCAACCTCACTCTGAATCTATTGATTTCCAAGTGTCTTTAGCCCAAATTTCAATATTTGCATAGGTGTGCATGTATAGTAGAAACTTTGTTGCATTAACTAGTATGATGTGCAGCAGACAGATTTCTTAGTAGAATGCAGAGTGAAAATCTTAGTACAAAATGAAAATATCTCAACTTTAGTTTATGAAATCCCTTTTTCCATATAAATATAGGGGCTGATGCATTTAAGAGTTTTTAACAATATGTATTTTAAAATCGATACTGTCTTTTCTTTGCAAGTAATCACAGCTGCATTATTTTGACTTTAAATTATTTGTTCACAAATAGGGTCAAAATGAAAGTAATCAACCAAATTATAGTGTTTTTGTAATTATTGTATTCAAATAAGTGATAAGTGATTTGTCAGTGACTGCAAGATGGACTGCAAATCTTCCATTATCAATTAGTACCTTTGGCAGAGTTTTGCACAACCACCAGGAGTGAAAATTAAGTGGCATATGTGACAGATGTGTGTTATTTTATTTTTTTTTAAGATTGTAAAATTCAGAATATTTGCAAAATAAATTGTGGGGCTAAAGTAATAAAGCACTTATAAGATTATTATTAGGTTTCTTGTCCATGCTCAGTAAAATATATCAATCACTGCAATAAAAAATAAGTCACCAGAACATGAAAATTTTGATATTCCAAAATCCATCTTTCATTTCAGAAAGGTGTATCAGTGCTATATTTATTACAAATTACAAAATATTTTTCTTAGTGAGAACACAAATGCTATTTTTAATGCTAATTTTTAATTGGTAATAATCTCTGACACAACAGTCCTTCCACTTCTTTATAGCTCTCTCTTCAAAACCACTTCTTTATTTATTTTTTGCTTTTAAATATTCATTTAATTATCCTAATTCTTATTATTACTCAACATTTCTTCTGGGTCCTACATTACTAGCAATGTGGTTGTTAGATAACTTGGGCTAAAGAAAGATTCCTCACCTACATAATACTTAGTTTTTATTTAACCATGTTTAAAGACATATTTTAGACATTTTATGTCAAAAATATAATTCTTTGCAAGTTACTAATTTGTTCAATGGGCTTAAGATTCCCCTTGAAACAAAATGTACTATTAGGATAAATTATTAAAAAAAACTTTATAAAAATGTAAATTCCTATAAACAAGAGTATAAATTTATGTGACGTTAAAGGACCTGACCTATGATCTTGTGGGGAAAATAGAATAATTTAGTCAGGCTCCCACCGCTCAGGTCTGGCTGGGGGTCAAGCAGCACATTTCATGTAAACAAGTTGTGTGGGTGAAGTTAGTGTGCATGAGCACCCATGTATCTTTCTATTTAATTGCTTTTGTGTGTTCTGCAGTTTGTGAAGCAGGCTGAAGGCAGAGAGCTCAGGTCTAACAATAGAGCATGTTTACTTTGCTGGTAGCTGCTCAGTTTCAGTTTTTCTTTGGACTTTGCAGGTGGCAGTTGAGTTTCTGAGTTTCTCTGTGGACTGCTTGGCTTGTAGTGTTGTGTGTGCTGAAAAAAGACTATTCCTTCTTCAGCCAAGGCTCCAAGGACCATTTTGTCTGGTTACCTAGCTCATAGACCTGCGTGTGAAGGGTTTGTGAACGGTCTCAAGGGATCTGTGAGCTCAAGACCCTAGCTCTAGCTCTACAATTGGCATAGTCAGCAGGATTACACCACAATTGGCATAGTCTGTGACAGGATTCTGAGCAGGTGCAGGAGCCAAGAAGCCCTTGGAAAAGGAGGAAATGTGGTTGTCTGAGCGTGTGGTGCCCAGTGGCCACTTTTCTGCTGACTGGAGCCTGGCTGCTTCTCACTCTGCTGCAGACTGATTGAGAGCTGAAGAGAAAAGCATTGTTGGAAGCACGGACAATTATCCTGGAGGATGATGTGCAGTGACTGGAAGAAATGAAGCAGAAAGCAGAGCTGTTGGAAGCATGGATGAATGTCCTGGAGGACGATGTGCAGCAACTGGCCACTCCAGCTTCTCACACCAGGGAAGACAACGAACCCAGTGGTGAGCTGAGGGAGACTGTGCATCCCCAGGCATGACCTGTTGTGCATCAGAAAATGAAATGCGGGCCGGCCCGGTGGCGCACTGGAGAGTGCACCGCTTGGGGGTGCAGTGGCGCTCCCGCCGAGGGTTTAGATCCCATGTGGAGACCGGTTCCCACTCACTGGCTGAGCGAGGTGCGGGTGCAACACCGAGGGTTGCGATCCCGTTGCCGGTCCCCGGTACGGGCGCGACACTGAGGGTTGCGATCCCGTTACCGGTCAGTAAAAAAGACAAAAAGGAAAAAAAAAAGAAAATGAAATGCGAGAAGCCTATGGGACTGGGTGGAAAACCAGTGGGTAATCCACGGGTGACCCAATTTACCACTTATGTCCCATATGCCCAGGTTGGGTTAGTTGACTTGGGGAGACAGTTTTGGGAGGAAAGATGGGTGGGGGGGCCCTGGCTTCTTGGCTGTTATGGCTATGGGACCTAGGGGTAGATAGTGTGATGTGCTCTGCTGAGGAGATGGAAAAACTGGCCTCTATTACCATACACCCATCCCTGAGGCAGTGGCTACAAAATAGACGCAGATACGCACAAGGGCCAGGTAATCACTCCTTAATGGAATAGGTAAGTGCAGCTGCCCGAAACGTGTGGGCAAATGCTGGAGAACTGCCCAAGATTGTTAGTAAATGGCAAACGTATGCTGAGTTAGTTCAAATAATTCGAGAGCTGGGGATGCGGCAGTCCATGTTTATGTGAACACTCCTGGCCAGAATGCTGAAAATTTTGCAGGCAGCATGAGAGACATAGTGCTGCAAAATGCCCCATCAACGTCCTTTGGGTCACTGATGGCCATACTGGCCCCATACACTGGTCGTCCTATACATGAGGTAACAACCATGATAGCCAGCTTGGGTGAAGTAGAGAATAGGAGACAAGCAAAAGGGGTCTAAAAGGTGGCTAAGACCAACTACCCAAGAAATACTCGGGATTTTATCCCAAAGAGACCAAGCAAGACTAGCCATAGCAGATGTGGCTTGACTTGCTTGTAGCAGGGGTTGATAAAAAGAAAATTGACAAGCAGCCAAATGCAGTTCTGTTTACCTTGTGGCAACAACTGAGCCCTGAACAGCATTTCTTCACTAAACATCTAGAAACAGGTAGCAAGTTATGTTCAGTGGATTTAAAGGACTTTTCGGTTGCTCCCAAGGAGGCAGATGAACTGTTCCATTCTGATTAGGGAGCAGGCCAAGGTACTCGTCTTTTGGGGGCAGGTGAGGACTGGAGGCCTCGTGTTGAATTGGCAATATATTGGTCGAAGACAAATGTAGAGTGTGTTTTGGCATTGGTGGATACAGGTGCAGAATGTAGTCTGATGTATGGCAATCCAGATAAGTTTACAGGGGCCACAGTATGTATAGATGGGTATGGAGGACATACTGTTGAGGTCAAAGCCATGTCATTGCCATTGGGCACAGGAAGATTACCCCCTCGTGTATACACTGTATATATATCCCCTGTAGCTGAACACATCTTGGGTATGGATGTACTTTATGGTTTGCCCCTGCAAACAACAGTTGGAGAGTTTCGGCTGCAAATATGGACAGTAAAGCCTGTGTTGCAGGGATATGCTAAACATGACCCACAGGTGTTACTCAAGCCAAGACGTGTAGTTAATGTAAAGCAGTATCACCTACTGGGAGGACATGCAGAGATAAGTGCCACTATATTGGAATTAGAGAAAGTTGGTATTAATCGTCCAGCTCATAGCCCATTTAATGCTTTGGTATGGCCAGTGAAAAAGCCTGATGGTACCCAGAGAATGACTGTAGATTATCGAGAACTAAACAAAGTAGTGCCTCCTTTGCATGCAGCTGTGTCTTCAGTTCATGAAGATGGATCAGCTGATGACTTGGCTGGGAACTTATCCTTATGCATTGGACCTTGCAAATGCTTTTTTCTCTATTCCAATCTTGGCTGATTGCCAAGATCAGTTTGCCTTCAAGTGGGAAGGAAGACAGTGGACCTTTCAAGTATTGCCCCTAGGTTATCTGCATAGCCCTAGCTCCATAGATCTATTCTCTCCCTTTGGTGGAAACACCCCCTGAAGGAAGAAAAAAAAGGCATTTGACCCAGTCTAATCTCATCATCTGTTATCTTTAGGGAAATAAACTGGATTGGCTAGGAGGAAGAGACCTGACATCTGAGTACCCTGAGAAGGGTGTCCTGGCTGAAGATCACTTATTGTAAACAGAACTCAGAATATACGAGGCCTGGCCTCCTGGAGAAGGCCACATAAGTTAAGAAACCCTGAGTATAAAATAGACAAATTTTATAGTTTGAATTCTCCCCACTGTGTTAGGGACCTCACAAATCTCCCTTAGGGACCTCACTATACTCTGACAGAGTGGCACATCCAAAGTGGGATGAAGGGAGCTGGGGGACAGCCTTGATATTCTAGAACATTCTCTGCTTCATCTGAACCTCCTGATTTCCTGCATCCTTGAAATTATTTAGAGAATGTGATACTAAGTAAGATATCACTGAATAAGGTTCATGTTATTGGCTGATAAAGGAATATATTATACATTTTGAAGGAATTTGTTACAGATTAATTTTTCTTTTTCTTTTTTTAAAAATTTATTTTATTTATTGAATGAAAATTGATTACACATATTTTGGGAGTTCAACATTGAGATATGTAGATCAAATCAATATTACTAGCATATATATTGTTACAATTCGTAATTATTCTTCCTGCCCCTTGTCCAATTTCTCCCCATCCCCCACAACCACCCCCTCCCCCCTAATTTCCCTAGATTTCTTCTCTCCTGAAAGAATAATGGTTACTCTGTTGATTTGTTGCCTAGGTGATCTGTCCAATGCTGAGAGATGTGATCAGGTCCCCCAATATTATCCTAGAGCAGATGCTTCTTCTGCCACTCTGAAATGGGCTTTGGGAGAGAGACATCCTCTTCTTTTCTTTATCTCTGCTGGTGGCTCTCCTTGTGTTAATGCACTCCAGTGGTTGGTGGACCATCTGCGTGGTGATTTGGTGACTAGTTGCTTTCGTGGCAGCCATCGTTATTGTGGAGGCTGGGTGGGCCACCCACATGGAGGTAAGGTTTTTGGCATGCTCCTTGGCACTGGCAGTGTGCCTGGTTGTGGGGTGTGTCTGGTCCCCTTCTCCATGCCTCTGGTCCCTGGGTAGGCCCCGAGGCACTGGAGCAGTGTGCCTGGTTGTGGGAGGAAGGTCTGGTCCCCTTCTCCATGCCCTAGGTCACTGGGGGGGCCCCGAGGTGCTGGCATGGTGTGCCTGGTTGTCTGGGGGGGTTCCAGTCCCCTTCTCCATACCCTGGATCCCTGGTCAGGCCCAAAGGTGCTGGCATGGTGTGCCTGGTTGTAGGAGGGGTCCAATCTCCTTCTACACACCTTGGGTCCCTGGGCAGGCCCTGCGGTGCTGGCGCAGTGTGCCTGGTTGTGGGAGGAGGGTCCATTCCCCTTCTCTATCCACTAGGTCACCAGGTGGGCCCTGAGGCACTGGTGCACTGTGCCTGGTTGTAAGATGGGGGTCCAGTCCCCTTCTCCATGCCCTGGGTCACTGGGCAGGCCCAGAGGTGCTGGCGTGGTGTGCCTGGTTGTGGGAGGGGGATCTGGTCCCCTTCTCTATGACTCGGATCCCTGGGCAAGCCCTGAGGCACTGGCGTGGTGTACCTGGATGTGGGAGTGGGGTCTGGTCTCCGACTCCAAGCCTTGGCTTCCCAGGCAGGCTCTAAGGTCCTGGTGGTGTGCCTGGGCTAGAACTAATTTTTTTCCTTTGCTTATTTCTAAAATGGGAGAACTTCCTGTGGGAACCAGTACTTGAGCTGTGTGGTTGAGCTAAATTGCTGCTTTGCTTTGTTTCCCTAGGGAAGGCTTTTTGTGCAGCTCAGGGTTTAATGGTTGACTTTATAGGTACTTCTAGCTCTCCAGAGATTGGGTGCACCTGGGTTATGTAGAAACTCTGATCTGGGCCCAAGTTCTCTCATCAAACTGCACCCCATGCAATTCTGCATTCCTGACCAGTCTCCTCTGAGTGGTCCTATGCTGATTGGGGGGCAGGTCAGCTCTCCTTGCTGTGCCCCAGTGTTCTCCAGGTGGGCCCGTCTCCCCCATCGCCCATGCTCTAGACACTTCCCATGGGACGGGTCCTGTGCCACTCCCTTGCGATGACTCACTGGTTCTGAATGGCTCCCTTTTTTCAGTTGTTCTGGCTCCTCGCTCCTGCGTGGGTCCACAAAAACCCTATTAGTGATCTTGCTGTCCTGGGGGCTGCCAAGGCCCTCTTTTCCCCTGCATCCTCCAAGTAACTTCACCCAAAGGGCACAGCTGCTTCTGCCAGCTCCTGCTCCATGTGCTCATCGGCTCCAGCCTTAAAGCAGCCGTGGGCTGAAACACTGAGAGCAGTTTTTTCTTTCTCTCATCATGGTTTCTCCCACCTTCATGAACTCCGTAGGTCTCTCCTCCTCTTCCCCTGAGCTCCAGCAGCTCCAGCTTGGCTGATGTTACATTTTTATAGTTGTAAGTTGGTTGATTTGTGGAAACAGTGACCCTGAGAACCGTCTATTCTGCCATCTTGACCAGAACTCTAAACCATTTTCTTAAATATATGTGGGGCTTGTTTCTTTCTATTTTGGTGTCACTTAAGTTAGTAAATTAATACATGTATTGCCATTGTGGTATTAAAAATTAATATTTATAATTTTCTATTCATGCTATTGAATGTTATTTACAGTGCTTTTCCTTCAAATATTTTATTTATTTATTTTTGCTCTAGTTCTTAAATAATAAAGCTCAATTTCCCTTTCAGCTCTTTTGGGTTGCCAGTTTTCTGTTTGATTGCATGTAGGTCAACCTTAAGTTAATTTTCCGTAGGATAACAAACACGTTGTATAATTAACTTTATTGAAACATATTGGTTTGGGTCAGAGGGCTGTTAAAGAAAAATGTGTTATAAGAAGTAATAATAATTATTTACTTTCTATATTAGGGAATGTGCCAGAGAAGGTTAACTTTTCAGTTAAAATATATTTGAACTACAGTTTCTGCGTGTTTGTACTCCAAAACACCTACATATTTACACATACTTATAACTTATACGTATACATACTCACATGTATTTACACACATGTTCTCAAAGTCTCAGATCTTTAAGGAAATATATATTTTATACACACACACACTTACACACACACATGTAAAATTTGGTTTTCACCTAAATCACAGTTTAAAGAAGGAAGCTACATCTTGACTGTCACCCTTTCTGGTTTACTTTCTTTTTCCTCTAGACCAGATATATTAAACTCCAGGTATGAGAGACTTGATTTTGCTCACCATTCACTTTAACTTTTTTTTAACCTCGACTCAGAGTTTTACCTCAAATATCTTTTGTACCACCAGAGAGATGTGCAGGCACAGCCCTGTGGAGAGTACTGTAAGACACAGGTCCTTGCAAAAAATGGAGCTGCTGAGGGGTTCTGTGTAGGATATGATGTAAGACTTGATTGTTTTTTATTTTAGTGGATTCTTCTGGTAGTTTTGTGGCAGATGAACTTAAAAAGAATAAAAGGACAGTCAGGTAAAAGAGGAGGCTTTTACAGTGTTACAAAAGCGAATGAGAATTTAGGTAACCATCGCTATTATCACCAATTATAGTAATTATAGAAACAATAAAAGGAGCTAATGTACCCACATGATTGAAGTATACAGTTCGTGACAAACCAAAAACAGACTTTATTTTGTGTCCCACTATCCTTTCAAAATGTATACATAGTTTTCCCTGCACTACAAGAAAACTGGAGCAGATCTTGACCTTTCTGCACGATCTTGGATAGTAGGTCGCCCTGCTTCCTCACAGGTTCAAGCACTCCGTAATTAAAAGTATCCAGACCAAAGTATTAATGAGATTAATTGCAGATCAATCTTTATTTAAGGTAAGGCTTCTCCTCCCTTGTCTCCCTTCCTAAGGCTATGACCCACCTTTGAAGAAGGAGTTGTGATCGGCTTCTCTTCTCTCTGCTGACTCCTATACATCCCCAAAGTCTAATTTCTGTTAACTCCCAGCCTGCGTCAAAAGAAGGAAGGTAAGAAAAGAAGGTAACCTGGCAGGTGGTTAACGTTGACCCCTTGTTTGATGGGGTGTTTCTATGGGTTCTTTGAAGGTTCCTATTGCTGTGGATCTGACGATATTCTCAGGCTGCATTTCTGTACTCTGTGTAGAGGAGGTATTTTGTTTGCCTGGTTGGCCTCTCCCGCTCAATGAGTTTCACAGGTAGGCAACTCCAGGCATAGGCAGGAGTCACCATATGCTCCTAGACTCTCCACTTGGACAGAACTTACATCTGCTCCCTTTGAAACATTAATGCATCCTTTGCCATCTGGGATGAGAGATAAAATCTTAGGCTCACTCAGTTCCTTAACCAAAACAGTTTGTCAGCCCATGTATTGGTTTCTAGATTTCTGGGTGAGAGCAATATGTCTAAAACTGAATATAACACATACCAAGCTCTCTGAGCTATCTCCTTGAAGTGTAATCATTATATGCTTGAGATGGAAAAGAGAACAACTCCCATTCTGTCTTTTCCTGGGGAGTAGACTGGGAATTCATTGGATTTCTTTTTGAAAGTTTTTCTCAAATTGCTGTCTTGATCTATCTTTTTTATAGTCTCATAGTGAGAAGTTTCAATTATCATGGATATAGTTTTTACTATTTCACTTGTAAACCCTATATATGTTGATTTGATTTTGTTATTTTATATCTATTATATCTTGGTATCTTATTGGAAACACATTTTAACATTATATTATAGCACTATTTTTGAGCACAACTTTTTTGGCAAGCACTATTTAAGATCCTTACAGATATCAACTCGCTGACTCAGACATTAACCCTGAGTGGAAGAAATTATTATATCAATGATGCCCTTGATAGCAATGCATGTGTAGTAGAAAGGAATAGGAGGGTATAAATTCAAGGAGATATTTAGGAGACATAATTAGCAATAAGTCTTGATTAGATGTTGAAAGTTATGGAGAGGACTAGATATGACTATTAGTATTCTTAGCCTAAATATCTGGTTTGGTCATCTTGATATCAAAGAAGATGAAAAACAGGATGAAAACCATTCCTAAGGGTAAGAGTTTATGGGTAGATTTTGAACAGGGACTGCCAGGAGATTTGTTTAGTATTAAAATCTGAATCTCAAGGAAGAGACATGGGTACAAATATAAACTGGAATGCTTTCGCCTATATGTGATTGTTGAAAGTCTGTCTATTGATCAGTCTCACAAATCTGAAGGTGTAAAATAAAAATAACATTGGGTTGAGCTAGATCTACAGGAAGCAACAATATTTCAGAAGGAGGTATTAGAAAAGGATACCAAAAAAAAAAAAAAAATCAAAGTAAGAGAGATAGGAAGCTACAATACAACAAGAAGACTGTTGGATGTCTGACTTTGTGAAAATTATAAGTTGCAGGGGAGTATCACCAGATGTATGGAAATGTAAATATAATAAGAATTAAAAGGGACTAATTGGGAATAGGAATTAAGAGGTACTTGGAGCACTTAGTAAGAACAGTTTTATTACAAAAATGTGGTAGAAGCCAAACAACATTGGGTGAGAACTGAACACCATATTGGTTTAGGAAGCATGCCACACTAAATTTAGCATGACTAGAGGAGAATTTAATAAAGGGATGATTTAAAAAATTGAGGTCAGGAAGTAGAAAAACCACAAAGGATAATAAAGTATTTTGCGTTCTAAAAGCAGGGCTCCATTACCACTTCCAAATCTAATGTCACAAAGAAGGAGTGTTTAATAAACATAGGAGAAAAACAATTCTGTGTAGAGAGGGGCACCTGAAAGAGTTAAGAGCTTCAGTCAAGATACTTAGCCAGTGTTCAGCAATCCCACAGGGAAATGGAGATTTTAATTTTCTTCTCCAAGGTTCTATATGTTTTTCCCATTGGCAAAGCCCAATTGGAAGCTGTGGAAGATGGCAGTTCATTGATGTAGTCGTGCAGGTCAGGGTGGATCTGGAGAGGCACATGTAAGATATCCAGCACAAATGTGATAGAAAAAAGTACTAAAATCGAGAGTAGATTACTGTTTAGAGAAGTATCAATAAGGAGGAAAAAAAATCAGCTGCAACTAGAGAGGGGTGTGAGGTCAAAAGGGTTTTTAGAATGTATAAACATTGAGCATATTAACAGGTCGTGAAGAAGAGTGCCTTAGAGGAGGAGAAGTTGAAAATACAGCAGCCAGAACTGTTCATGAATAGGACAAGAGTACGGAGGAGACAGAGGATCAGCGGCACAGTTTGAGAAGCTGGTCATCAACAGGAAAAGGAGTTCTTTTTCCTCTGACATTTTAGAAAAATAAGTAAAGATGCATACGTACTTAGGTATGTTCTATGTATATAAAATACCATGTTGATAAGATCATCTGAGTTCCCTTTATTTTCTTCATAAAGTAGAAGATAGGGCTGAAGGCTGTTGAGTAGGGGGAAATATGAAGGATGTTTGCTGTGACCTTTGAGAATAACGAGCAAGTGGAATGACAGGTAAGTATATTCCAAAGGGCCACCCACTTTCACAGTGTTGTAATTGTTTCAGAAGAGCTGATTTACTCATATATAGTGGGAGAGAACACAGATTTTACTAATGATTCAATTCAGAGTTTTGTTGTGTAGATGTGGTGGAAGAATTAATAGAGGTGTCATAGTCCATTTTGTGCTGCTGTAATGGAATACCCAAGACTAGTAATTTATAAACAATGTAAAATTATTTCTCACATTTCTGGAGGCTGAGAAGTCCAAGATCAAGTCACAGGTGTCTTGTGAGGGCCTTCTTAGCATGTCCTACCATGGTAGAAAGGGTAAATCCACTCCTGCAAACCCTTTTTTATAACAGCAGTAATCCATTGTGAGGGAAGAACCCTCATAACCTAAACACTTTCCATTAGTCCCCCACATCTCAACTCTGTTGCATTGGGGATCATTTCCAATACATGAATTTTGGGGGACACATTAAGATCATAGCAAGAGGGATCACGTGCTAAAAATGTGTACAAGATACTTCCAAAAAGTGGATATGTATTGAAGGAAGGCAAGGGAAAGCTAGATGAGACAAAAGCTTTGATCAGAGAGTGGGCCAGTGGAGTCCCTCTCTGTTCTTAATCAATTTCAGAGGATGGCTCTAGGAGTAGGTGGCAGGAGAGTGTAGAAAAAAACATTGGAACTAGTGTAGACAGAGAATAGAGAGCTCAAGGCAGTGGTTCTTGAACATATTTAAGCTAAGAATAACCAAGAGAGCTAAAAGCACATACATTTAAGTCCCATTGGTAATTTACTGATGAAGTAAGTACAGGTTGGAACTGGAGAGCTCTTTCTTTTCTCCTCAGGTGACTCTGATTGAGACTTGTCCAAGTTCTACTTAGAAGCTGACTTCTAAGTTGATGTCTGGGATGAAGATCAAGATTGAGATGGAGAAGACTGTGAGAGCCTGAAGTTTTCAGTGTCTGATATGGGTGTGTTAGATGACAATTGAATAGGGTGAGGTCTGTGTGGCCACTTGGCCAGATGTTCAAATCAGGAACTGAAAATATACCAAATGTTCATTATGGTAGAGGAGTGATATTTGGAGCAGCAGTAACGTATCTGGAGGATGCCAGACTTCCCTATTGAACCAGTACGTTTAGTCATAGAGATGACTATTGAGAAAATAGTGTCTTTAGGAGATCCAGTTTTCAGTTAAGGTAAAAGTATTTTATAGGAAGGTTGAGAATGTAGAATAGTTAGCTCACAATCAAATGAGCATCACAGAGGATTAAAAGGAAAAGTTTGTAATTGGGATCATGGCATAATTTTGTGAAAAACTAGGGCTGAGAAAGCATAAAGTACACTTAGTTTTTCTTTTTTTCCTTTTAAAACAAGGAAGTCAATATACTTTGCCTTATTGTGTGATTTTGTTGCTATTACTGTTTTATGCCATACAATGAAAAGGGACAGTGAGGAAGGAACATTCCTGTGTGAAAATTCATAAGCTAGTGTGTTGAAAACAATAACTTTGAGTGCTTATAAATAGAGAGTGAAACAGAAGTGATATATTTGCAGAAATATATTAGAAATTACCAGCAAGCCAGAATATACCGGGGACTTTTTTTCTAGCACAAATTACAATATGAAAATATTCAAAATATGGTCTGATCAGAAGCATTATCTATTTGAATGCATATCATCATTTTTATTCTTTTAGTGCTGAGCATTTAACATATTCTTAATGGTCTTTGCAGATGATTGTCTTAGAAGGAAGTGACAAGAGAAACTGCTACTTTGAACTTAACTCTGACCTACAAAAAAACATTTATTTATAATGTTATCTTGATAGAAACCATAAGTCATAGCAACCGGGTCATCCAGCATTGTCTACTAGGAAAAAAAAAAGGGAATTCTGATAGACAAATCAAACTTTTGGGGAAAAAACATTATAAAACAGAAAAATGTTATCATTTTCTCATGATGAGAAACTAATTGAAAAGTCAACTCCAAAAAAATTAAAAAAGTATGAAGGATGGCAAAAATATAATTCTGATCACACAATTGTAAATAATCACAATATAAATTTTAAAGAGAGGCAAGAAAAATAAATTCAGTTGGGAAGAGGATTCTCCAAAGATCTCAAAATTTAATTTAAAAGATGTGTATGAGATAAAATGGAGAACACGTTATTGAGGATGAAGACAAAACTGTGTTATGTTCCTCCAAGAACAGTGCTATACAATGGGGTAAGTACTCGGTCTCACACTTTAATTTAGAAATGGTAGATAATTTAGAAAAGGGTTACAAGAACATTTAGAAATGTTAATATGATTTCCTGTAAGGGATGATTAAACTGCAGCTGATGCAACTGGTTGAATTTCTTTTTTCTACATCAATGTCATTCCCCATCTGTGCTGTCTCCTGCTTCTCCATCCTTCTCTGATATCTCAGGCATACCTCATAACTTTCTTGTTCATTTTTCAGTGTTAGAAAATTTAATTTTCAGGGATTAAAAGAAATATAGTCCCATGAAATAAAAGGCTCGATCACCTATCTGATGTAATACATCTCTTCATCTCCTCAGCTCAGATTTAACCTGGCGGGGGGCGGGAAGGGAGGGAGCAATGGTCTGCTCATTTTTTATTCCTCTGCCTGCTTCTTTAATCTCTTCTCCCCCCAAAATGCTGCTTCTGGTTCCTCCACGGTCCTGAGGATAAATGAGCAGGAAAGGGACAAGGTCTGGCTTTACTAAAGGAAGTCAGTTGCTGAGATCAGTTCACCAATTGGGTGGAACTTCTGCAAGAGGGATCTGGCCTGTGCCATTCACTCTGAGAGTGCGGACTCCTCCCGCTAACGCCCTCTTTTCATTCCACTCTTCCAGGCATCTCAAACCACCCTCAGCCCTCAGGATAATTCTAAGTAAGAGTAAGGCACCAGCCTCCTGCTCTTTAAAGTCCAGTGAGATCTATTCAAATTCTGCCAAGCACTCTTTCTCCACAGGCACTCAGGTTCTGTGATAGTTCTGAGGTGCTAAGAACCCCTTCATGTGGCTTAAGGTGTGCAGGTTTAAAGTTGAAATCACCTTCCTCTCTTCAAATAGAAAGGAATGTGAGTGGAAGAATTTCATTCATTGTTCTGCCAGAAAAGTATTCCTTTTGTGTATATATACCACATTTTCCTTATCTAGTCATCCATCGATGGACATTTAGGTTCATTCCAACTCTTGGCTATTGTGAACAGAACTGCGATATGGATGAACTTAGAGAAAATTACGTTAAGTGAAATAAGACACGAAAGAGAAATACTGCATGTTCTCATTTGTGAGAGCTAAAAAAAATTAAATAAACAAATTAATTAAAATGAAAGAAAGATACAACAATCACAATCATTCATGAATCTTTCAAAAGTACAGAATTGAGGCCACCAGAGGAACGAAACGGGGAGGGGGAAGAGAGTTTAGTGAGAAATTAGCAAAAGGCCACAACAAATGATTACATTGTATAATGTTGAATATACTAATTATCCTGATTTGAGCATCACACATTGCACACAGGTATTGATCTTCAACACTACCCCCATGAATATGTCCAATCAATTATGTTTCAATAAAAAAAAAAAAAAATTAAAACCCCAAAAACAAATACAAGGGAGTGAAGAGAAGACATCCAAGTAATTATTTCGACAAATAAATCATCACTCTGAAGCTTGCTTTTTCTTTCTCTTTCCTTTTATAACCTAGAAACAAGAATGGGGCTAACAGTCTATTAATCATCCAACACCCAGTCTCTTTAGAATATGCCAGCATTTAATGCCCTAGGTCTTCAACGAAACAAAAAAATTCGCACAGAACATTTTGTTACATTTGTTACTGAAAAAGGCTTAATTTTGGAGATAAAGACCAGGAACAACACATACTTATTGTCTGACTCCAGAAAGCAGAATCAAGACCACTGGTGACAGAAGATTCAGGGATGCAGATAAGAAAGGGAGTCCTATCCTTTATAAAACTATGAGTTCTATATCTCTGAAAATTTTCAAATAGATCTGGAACTATTTAATGACTTTACAGAATCAAATCATATCTAAATATATATGATGTTCTGGAGGACCACATGGTTCTCCTGATGCTATGATCTGCCTCCTAGTCTTCAGGAAAAATTTGAATTCTCCAATTGAAAATTAAAATGTCACCAAAAGCAACAGGAAAAATGTTACTAGTTAGCAACAGCATTGACTTCAATTATAGTTTTCTTATCTTGCTTTCAATTTAGTTTTTCAGTAGAATGATGGTTAATTTTTCATATAAGAATGATCTCCATTACTGAATGTTTACTGGAATATTTTCTCTGATAGGCTCATTGTATAAAATTATATTAAAAAGTTACTTTATATCTCCAGAAGTATGTGAGAGGTTTCAGTGTAAAAGCTAAATTAGCATCTCTCGGAAACCATATGATAAGAGATAGTAAGGTCTGTTCCAAATTTATAAGAACTAAGCATTTTCTTTTTTTTATACTGGCTGACTCGAAAATTAGAGTTAAAGTTATGTTAGGGCATATAATTGAATGGCATAATAATGCACTGTTTTTTATTGAGATCTTCATGCAATTACTCAAACATATCACATATTCTCACAGTCACATTTATTCTGAAGTCTTCTGACCAAAGCTTACTTCCCTGAAAGAGCATGTGGTAGGTAACGTTTGTTGTTACACAAATTTGACCTGTGGCCCAAAATGATGCCAGTTATTTGTTGGAAGGTGAATAATTATGTCCTTTGGATTTCCCTTTTCCTCAACAACTTTCATGACTCCTGCCTGTATAACTACTGCTAATTTTGTAAGCAAACATATTTTTCCCTCAAGTTTGTATTTCTTTGATTACTAGTAAAGTATTACATATCTATTTCAACCATCTATTTACCATTTATGTTTTTTGTTTTATTTTTGTCTCAATACTACTATCTTTGTCAATTATAGGGATTTTTAGGGACCTAATATTGCTGGCCTGTTAATTAAGTTTATTTTTAATGCCAGATGTTATCAATTTTTAAATCGTTAAATGTATCTTCAATTTTTATAAAACATTTCTTCATCATATTGATTAATATGTTTTATTTTACATTCTTTCTTTTAATGTTCAACTTACTGATGTATCCATAATTTATTTGGTACATTATGTGGAATAGGATCTCTCATTTATTTTTCCCGCTAAACCAATTTTATTTATTTAATAATACGGAATTTTCCCATCAATTAGGATTGCCACATTTATCATTTATTAAGTGATAATACTCTTAGTTACAATGGTGTAGAAAAGCTCCACAACAAATATACTAGTGGCAGGTTTTTCGTTTAGTCTGTTTTTGGTAGTATTTGAACAATATTTATCAAGCATTTTAAATTTTTATTTATTTTGTAATAAGCAGCTTACTTCTAAAAAACCCAGTTTAAGATTAACCTAAATTACAAAAAGATTATTCTTAATATACTAGTTGCATAGTTACATAAAAATTTTGACAGTTGTAAACAACTTACAGACTCAATATTAAAATTACTTAATTATATTTTGATCTTAAAATTAAGGTTTAATATTATGTGCTGCCTTGATGTCTAGTGAAATAGGACCTAGCCTTATTCTGCTCTGGAGGATAAAGTCCCAAGCCAAACATTCTCCTTATTATGGGGATCCCACAAGGTTCCAGCTTATTCTTGAGTAGCAGGTTCCAGTTCCATAAGTCTACAGAATTATTTGAAAGAGCCAGTTACATTCTCCTGGAGACACCGGGGACACTACAAAATCTGCTTCCCACATCTAGTGGTTCTTTACTTTGTTCCCAAGTAGAACCCCCATGTGGTCCTGCTTGGTGCATGGTGTCTTTCTCCCCCAGCCCGTGAGTATGACCAATACATTGTCATTGATCTCATCTGTCTAGTGTTAGGAATTGTGTTTGTGTTTGGCCACACAAACCTAGATCAAGAATCTCTCCTTCACCAAGGGGTAAAAAGGAGATGATTTAAATACTAATGAAATATTATGCAACAGTCAATAAATCTTTACAACAATTTGAATCATATGTGAAGGATTCATTTTATAATCTTAAATAGAAGTATGCAGCATTCAAAATTCTATTACTTCTAAAAATGTTTACTTTAATCTGGAGGAAAATACACTAAAATATTCATTTTGATGATGTGGGAGCCATGCAAATGTGCTGCTCTAATCTCCTGTATGGAGTATCACTGATTATTGACCACAGAGTGGGCCCCTATATCCACTGCTACCTTTGCACCAAGTGCTTCCTTAGCTTGCATCAATTTGATTACTGACTATGGCAGGATGTTAATTGAGGACTGTTCCTGCAATACGCATTACTCTTCCTCTAGGTTTCTCGTTACAAGAACTTCTCACCAGCCTAGTCTAAACTTTCTTAGAACTGCATTGCAGTCTGAAACTTTTCTTATCTATCTTCCTTCCTTCTTCCTCTCTTTTATAGAAGTCAGATCAGCATCACAGTCTGAAAGCTCTTCCCACCTTCTCCATCATCATTCCCTACTGATAAAACTCTCGCATGTCAAATATCAAATTGGCATCTGCTCCTCAAAGCCCTCTAACACAATAATCTTTGGGTGATTGGATTATTGGTGAGTTTAACTTTTCTTTGATTTTTTTTTTCAAAATCTATGACATTCAGTTGAAGAAAATAGTAAAATTATAACCCATTCATTTGTCATTTCATTTGCTTGCAATTTTGATTTGTTTATCAAAAATTTAATATCATCCCATTAAGTCATAGGACTACACCACTAAAGCACTTGCTAATTTGAGGCAGAAACAGATGGTGTATAATTTAAAAATAAGAGTGTGCGAAAAATATAATAAAAGAAACTTCACTATGTAGTACTTCGTTATGTCAGGCAAAAGAATTGAAAGAGAATGCTGTTAATCTTGAAAAGATAAAGGTCATAGTTGAAGTAGTGGGTAAAGTCTACATGGTTGTATGTTTGGAGCTGGTTCTTCATGGTATATAGCATAGAGAAAAACTATGAATGGCAGAGATTGTATGAATAAAGGGAAGCAGAAATTATAGAACAGGCAAACAGATGGAATGTGTAATGTGTCTGAAGAGTAATGAATATGTAAATATAATTTGTAATCACCATCAAATTTGAACATTAAAGTACATGGCATATTATTTAAAATACAATGACATGTTTTAAGAGAATCAACACAAAGGCACACATTAATGGTACATGAGTAGTTTACCTTCTAAGTACCTGACATCTCAGGATAGTCTTAAATATAAAGATATTAAAATGAAATCATTATTCCACAGCAAGAAAAATTCTCAAATGTTATATTCATATTAAATGGGGAACAAAATTGCATATATCCTTCATACTTGTTTCTTTTCATACTGATAATAGTTTTATCAGCAAATAAAATAAGTGAAATGAAAAGTAAATGTTAGTTAAAATATAAGAATAAAAACTTTAAATATATGTCAGGAAATACCTTTTTGTTATCTCACCTCATGTTGTCTTTTAAGAGAGAAAGAGAAAGAAGCAGGGTGGAGAGAGAAAGAATGTTTATGCTACAAGAGCTTTCATGAAAAGAGGAACAGAATTATTTAATTAAGATCAATGAGGCTGTGATTTCAAGGCTGTTTATCTTTTGCAAGGATAGTGGCCATTAATGATCCTTCCAGGAAGAAGAAAAGACGAAGAAAAGAGAGTAATCTCTAACACAGTGAACATTGAGAGAGACTGGTGACCCAAGGAAATAGAGTCAAAGCAAGACAAGTGAAGGTAAATGAACTAAACGTACCACTGGAGAAGAGACAGAGCTTATGGATGGATTTTTAATTGGACATATGATTGTTAATTTGAATTAGCTTATATGAATTGAATTTTGAATCGGACAAATAATTGCTAATTCGGGGATCAAAAGCTGAACCTATGAATCTAAAGCAAACTAAGAAAGATAAAATTTTATCTTTTGAAATCTCTGCTTACATACCATGCAAAACCCCAGTAGCAGAATATTTTGGTTATTCTAACTACATTGTTATGTGTATGCGTCTGTATGTATGTATGTATATGCCTTTCACTCCAGAACGTTCTCTGTGATCAGGAACTTTTTTCTATGCATCTCCAGGGCATGAATTTCATATCTGAAATATTGTACATGCTTAACAAATATTTTTGGAATTAATGAATAAATAAATGGTTTGAATAACTTCTAATAAATAGCTAGGGCTGAAGCTCACAGTTAGGATCTAGTCATTCTAGTCAGCAGCAATTCTGAGTCATCATTATTGATTCAGGTATCCAACAACATAAGCCTCAATATGATGCCTACACTTAAATTAGAAGAAATAAATTAGTGAGAAGACATATGAAGAGAGCAACTACAGAAAGAGTGAGTGACTGGGCAGAAAAAGTAGGTCATCAAAGATAAAGATTTGAGGTGAGTTCACAGGTGTGTCCTGTGTTAAACACATATTTTGACTTTGATTGCATTTGAAGCCAAAATCACAGTGAGGATAAAGCATAATTCAAAGACTCATCCATCTAGAATAGACCGCACTTTTCGTGAGTCTGGAATCAAGCACAGTGGCGGACACCTAATACCTGTTCAATTAATATTTGTTTAATGAATGAATGAGATCAAATGGGATTTTCAATTACCCTTTTATAAGAGAGAAACTATAAACAGACACTACTGCAGTAAATTTTAGAAAGTCCAAAAACTTTTCAAACTTTGTCATGTTTGTCATTTTGCTATCCTTAGTCTTTTTAATGTAATTTTCATAAGGAAAATCATTACTACTAGATGGTACTACCCAACTACTATCTAACTACTATAACTACTATCTATTGTTCTTAACTTTAGAGGCCACAGGAAGGGGAAAGCTGGGAAAAAGGGTAAGACAATGGGAAAAGGAACTCTTGACAAAAGAAGGGGTGATGAATGTCATGAAAGATTAAGAAGCCTAAATCCCTCTGATCTTCTATAGAGCAAAACAAAACCAGGGAGGACAACCTCAGTCTGAGAAAAGGTTCAGGGGCTTAACACCCATTCCTTAAATTTAACATTCAACAAATTAAACAACCCTGAGGCATCCATCTCGAATATCAAAGAAAGAAATGAAAGATCACAATAATATGCTGAACTTTCAGAATGAGAAAACAGACCTATGGTTGCTAGAGGTGGGAAAAGGGGAGGAAGAGGGAGATTAGGGAGAAATTGGAGAAGGGAAACAAAGAACAATTACGATTTGGAATGATGAACGTGCTAACAATATTCCTTTGATCATCACATATTGTACACAAATACTGATAGTCAACTCTGTATCCCATGAATATGTATAATCAATTATGTTTCAATTAAAAAATAAATTTAAAAAAACCACAAAATTACAGCAAGATAGGAAGAATACATGCTGATGTTCTAGGCTGACTATAGCTAATAATATTATATTGTATATTTCTAAATAGTTAGAAAAGAAGCTTTTGACTATAATCACCACAAAGAAAAGATAAATGTTTTGGTGATAGATATGCTATTTACCCTAAGTGGATGATAGTATATATATTCATGCATTGAAACAACACTATACTCCACAAATATGTACAGTTAAAAGTTTTTTAAATTAAAAAAGTGTGCAAAAAAATGAGAAGTCAATTTTGACATCTCTAATTTTCTTGCTAAACCAATAAATAAATACTAGTATGACACTAATGCTTAATATAGAAATCTTATAATTTTAAGTGAAAATTCATTTCCAAATATTTTTTCACAAAGTATATTGAAATATAACTGTACCCTATAAATATGTGCAATCAATGTTTCAATTAAAAATGAATTTTAAAAACATTACTGTATATTCACATAATGAGTTGTGTTCATTTATTTTCAAAGTGTAAAAAACCTGTAATTAAGCATGTTAAGTTTTTTAATGTGTGATTTTTTTTTCCCCTTTAAAGATTAAATTATAAAACATATCCTGGGAATGTGGTGGTAGTGGCACTTCTCTCTGCATTTCACATAAACAGCAATTACATTAGAGAAACCAAAAATCATGGACAACATCTAAAACACAAATAGGCAAACAGGCATGCCAGCAAAACTCACAAAACGAGTGGGTAGAATCAAGCTACCTACAGGTTAAAGATTCATGTAGTGCCAGCACATGTAGAAGAAGAAGCAGAGGGAAGCAATAGTGATGTGAAACTCCTGAGAACAGAACACCAAAATCACTGATGGGGCCCACTGGAAAGCGGTGTGTGCCAATCTGAGAAGACCTGCTGCAGCTGCAAAGATTTTTATGCATTTCCTTTCACAAGTCAGTCAAAGGGACCCACTGTAAAGTTTACAGTGGCTAGAAAGATCTGGGCATGTGAATTTCAGAACTAACTTCAGAACTAACAGAAGCTTTCAGTGTAGACAAATTCTACATTGAGGGGAAAAAAAAAGTAGCAGAAAACAAATTGAACAAGAAATGAAAATAGGACAAATGAATTGACACAAAAGGGGTGTGTGTCTGTGTTTGTGCACATAAGTGCAAGATCTGACAGAACCGAAGCTGTTCACACCAATTATATCAACAAATGTAAACTGCTTAACTCATTTACTAAAATAAAAATATTCACATTAACTAACAAAGTAAAATCCAGTAGTATGCCATATGTCTCTCTACACTAATATGGACCAATCTCCAGTTTCTTTTGTGAGAAAAAAATCAGTGTTGATAAGAGTGTGTAAGAACATCTAAGAAAAGAAGGGTGTGTGAATAATGTACCCATCCACACACACATATAAACTGACATTAATGTATGTCACATTTATACCTCCTTTCTCTCATGCTGAGAAGTATTCAGTGAGGATGAATAATAGATCTCAAATGACTTATTTGCCATATTTCATGATACCAGCACTTATATGTAACCAATACTAATATGTAAGTATATTTACATATACGTATACTTACATATGTATACTAACATTTTTTAAAAATAGAAGGATAAATCAAAAGTAGTTTTTGAAAAGTTCACCTTTTCATAGGATTGATGGAATAAAATGGAGGTTGATACAGATAAAATCTGGACCTCTTTGAGAATTCTTTGTTTGGTGGATCTTTCTTTGGAAACATACAACTATTTTACATAATTTTAAAAAAATTAAAAAAGAAATATATAAATATTAAAAATAAGACAAAAATGAATATAAATGTGTATACAGTTAGAAGTATAACCACGCAGATAGAGGTACTATCACAAGGGTCTTTTAAGCAGAGTAATTTTTCTGTATATCCATATGGGATATGGCTTAAAAAAATAAGAACTGCAAAAGAATTCACACGGTTATCAATAATCACATTGGCTTTATTATTCTAAGAATGTTGTGTGAGTAACATGAAATATAGCAAATAAGTCATTGAGCTCTTCTGTTATCCTCAGTGTCACTGAACACCTCTCAGCACGGGAGAAAGGAGATATAAATGTGAGACAGAAATGAAACCATGTGTTCCTGTTTGAATTGGAAGTACAAGTATGACACGAAAACTGATAATATATTTTATATTAAAACAGTGAGGATCCCTACAGCATGGTTTGTGGTCATTAAATGTCGTGTCCTTTATCAGGAGACAGTGCTCTTTGGCAAAGTAGCCGAATCCAGTCCTAGGCCAGAAAATGAAGATGAAATCGGAACATTTTGTTATACTAATTGTGAAACAAGCAGGTTCCCACCAGTCAAAGTTAGAATAACTTGAGCACCAATAATGGATAATAACTTCTTCAACGTATTTAAAGACATACACATATATTTCAATTCATTAGCTCAGAAAGATAATAAAAACAAAAAAGCAGATAATTATCCATAGTTGAAGAATAACAGTTAACCAAAACGGTGTTCTGAAAACAAGTAGTAAAGAGAACTGCACATTTATTTCACTTTTCCTTTGTGAACTGTACCACTGAGTAACCAAATAGAGAAGTGCCTCGTTATAGAGATATTCCTGCTAATGAATGAAGAAGAAATTACAATTACCACCTAGTGACTTAATGGAAGTATGCATTGATCATTAATCGCTGCTAAAATCACACAAAGAGAGACGGCCAGACATTATGTGTCTTCATGTGAAGGAAGACAACCCCTGTTTGCACTAGTCATACTTAAATATTGAACCTGAATCTGATCTAATTGCTAGATCTAACTTTCGATTTACAAAAAATACAGAGCATATTAAAGGATAGACTGTTAAGATAATTATTACTTAGCAAATTACTGGTTTTTGGATCGCTTATTATTATTATTCATTAAAATAACTCTTTTAAAAAATGTAACTATTTATCAAGCGCCTCAGTCTTCCAGAAGAACTTTCCAAGTTCATTGAAGGAAAACTCAAACAGGTTTAAAAGATCCTCAATATTGAATACGAGTACGATGCAAATCAGTTCAAGGTGATTTCTGTTTAGCTGTGCTGACAGGTTGGCTAATGATATTCTTTGAGAAGGATTACCTCCAAATGAAAGTGTATTGCTGGAATATGAATGTAAAGAAAAAAGATTAAATGTCTTGTTTTGAAGTTAATTTAATCACATAGCTTTAATATCTTTCTCCATTTTGTTCCAAAAATGTTACTGATCATTATAACCAGAGTTTGGTGTGCTCCATTTATTTCTTCCTGACACATCACATTACGTACTTGTGAGATGTCTGAGTCTCTCTGTCCGTGGGGTTGAATTTCCTCAACATACATTTAGGAAAGACTATATCCCTCCTATCTGCGAAGATAACTTGAGAAATAAAAACCAGGTGGTACTTTCTTTCCTTACAACGAATGGTTTCCTGTAAAAGGACTTAATCAGTTATTTATTCATTCAGTCATCAAACATTTACCAAATGACCATTATATGCCAACCTCTAAAGTAAGTGCTGGAAATATAATGATTTACTTATTACACTTATTTAACAAAGAGTTTTATAGTACTCATTATGTGCTGGGCATCTTTATCACTGGTAGATCTGCTATTCAAACTTGGAGAAGTTGGTTCCAGATTTGTTCCCAAACTTTGAATGCTTGGGTAATTTATTTCATGGTGTTACTAGACCAACAGAAATATCTTAGAGTTTCATTGTTATGTAGTTAGGTCCCCAAGCTTAATGACAGTAGTTTATGGTGTGCCTGACAGATATCCCTGTGTTTTTCTCAAATACTTAAAAAGATCATATGGTCCCATGAGAGTTCACTGCATGCCCCAGGACAGATACATGCATAGTCTGGAAGTACAGGGCAGCTTCTTCAGCCACTACACATGCTGCTTATATATAAAAAGTAGTCTCCACTCAGTCTGGAGTCTGGCAACAAAGATACCAGAAACATTCTATGAGTTTTTAAATTTATTTATAAAAATCAAAGTGATACACAAATAAAAATATAACTTTAAAAAATAAAAATAAAATTATGGTAATTGTATACTTTAATGTATTGGTTCTCAATCATGGCTTGATATTGATATATTAGAATGTGTCTAAGAGTTGGCAGGAATACTGTAAAAACACTTTAACATGAGCTAAAATATTCAAGTTTTGAGGATGATGTTCATTTTAAGTTATCACTAAAATATACTTTTATTTCCACATGTTTCAGTGAATAAAGAAAATAAGCTATTATATGTATAATCAGCTTATCAGCAACTGTGCATTGATATTTTGATATTTGACACACGCATGAGTACACGTAATATGCACGTGTTCATTAAGAGTTATACCTTTTGTAGAAATAACGAAGATGAAAACTGCTATTTAGACTTACATAAAGGCAGTGTGATAGAGTGAAGAACATAAGAACATATGTTTTCAGATATGAGAGGCTGGAATAGAATCCTGGATCAACCAGTTAATAATTGTGTGACCATGGACAAGCCACTTAATGTTTCTTGGCATGTCAGTGTCTTCTTTTGTAAAATGGGGCATACAATATTCAACTTGTATCTTGTTATTCAGATTCAAATAAGATACAAAAAATGCTTACTGCTTGGCAAGCATTATTAATGAATAAATGAAATAAAGAAGGGATATAATTAAAAAGTTGACTGCATATGAAATGTTATGTGAATAATATCAAAATACTATGGTATTTGAGTAGGGAAAAACTACTTGCTGCTTGACAGATCGAAAAAGATGTCACAGGACTGGCTTCTAGGGTAGCTTAGAAAACTGATTTGCAAACATTTTTTGTCCACCAAAGAATGCATTTTTATATACCTCATTTGAACTTTATGTTTGCATAATTTGAACAAATTCAAAATAATAATTTACTTTCTATATTTGACGCATCCTGTCTACAGCCATAATAAATTATTTTTCCTGTCCTATAGTTTGAAAGACACTGATCAAAGCATGGGCAGAAACTGAAATGGAGCTTTAATTTCAGAATCGAATGGTATTTAGATAGCGACTGACCCTCCCAACAGCATGGTGAGCTAGATAAGCGGCAGAGATTGTCAGTAAAACTAAGCAAGATCTGGAACATATTACAACAGCATGTATGCTTCACAGTGGTATGCTCAGTAGAATTAAGAGACGATTAAAAAGTTAGGGGCAATGAACACACACTCACATACACACAAACAACTGAAGCTGAAACAAGCAGGGAACAATGAGGAGGACACAAATAAGAAGGGAAAGACATAGTGACGAGTGCTTGACAGGAGAGCAAATACCCACATTAGTGTTCTAAAGAAAAGCAAAGTACGTCTTGGAGCCATGGCAAGATGGGGAAGGTCAACCAGAGATTCTCTAATTAAATCCAGGCCCATGACAAGGGCTAAAATATTCCAGGTCAATTGTAACTTCTAATTCAATAGTAAGAGAAAACTCAAATACACACTGGTGAAAAGCAGTCACAAGTTAAGGCCCTACGCATTTTCATAGCTTGAACTCAAAATCAAACGTACCAAACATATAAGGAAAGAAAGCACCATGAGTAAAAGTCAGCAGGAAGGCAAAAGAAAATACCTAACAGATTTACGCCATCAAGGACATCAGATTTGGGAGTTATTAGATAAACAGACAATATAATTACATATGAATTAATGAGACCCCCCCAAAATTAGACAAATTTCACAGAAATGGCTAATAAAAGACATGAAAAGATGCTTAAATGAATTAGTAATCATGGAAATTCAAATTAGATGACAAAGGATGCACAGGTCTCTTTCTTCCTTAGCTTTTACTCCTGCCCCTTTCTGCCTTGCTACTGACTATTTCTAAGCACTTCCTCAATAAATCTCTTGATCAAGAATTCTTGGTTTTTCCTCTAGAAAACCCAAACAAAGACAATAACTTTAAGAGAATCACTTGCCCAGATCTTTATTTCCATATGTTCCTTTCTGTTGAGTGCTTGCCTGCATTTATGGTAATCCTTTTGTCACTCAGCAAAAGAAAGCCATACCCCTTACCTCAATTGAGTCCTACTGAGGTGTATTTCCCAAGTTGAAAAAACTCTTGGGGTATATGTGGGGGTGGACAATGGGATAACTCATAATATTGATTTCAGGGTAACCTCCTCACTGTGAATTGAATTGTGTCCCCCAATGTCCATTTATTAGAAACCTAGCCCCCACTGTGAAAGTGGTAAGAGGGTGAGAAATCCTATTATGCTAATTGAAAGGTGAGGCCTTGAAGAGGTGATTAGATTGTGAAGACCATACCCTAGTAAATGAATTAACCCATTGATGATTTAATGCTGGTAATATGTGTGGTTCTGAGGGCTTTAAAAAGAGAGCTGTGGAGCTCTCTCTCTCTCTCTCTCTCTGCTTCTGCCATCCACTACATGACATCATGCTTTTCTGCGAAGAGTCACCACCCACCAACAAGGCTCTCACCAGATGTGTTCCTTGGACTTTGAACTTCTCAGCCTCCAAAACTGTAAGTAATAAACACTGTTTCTTTATGTATCACTCAGTTTCAAGTATTTATGTCATAAACAACAGAAATGGACTAATATACTCCTTTAATCATTAATTAAGACACCACAAACACATCAGATTTTTTTCTTCATTATATGATAAACATTTATGTGTGCATACTAAGTAGGCAGGTACATAGATAGATGGATAGATTGATATTTGGTTAAGGGTAATTTCTGTTAAGCCTGTATTTTAGCTTATGTGGGCAAGTTCTTTATTTGGAAGTTTGAAAAATAAGGTGGTAAGAGGAATAATAATTGTTTATTAATATGTCTTCTATCTCTGAATTATTGTCAAAGAATTTATTGCACTTGAAGGAAGGTCCACTGAGAACAAATTAAAGAGAAATTGGCATGAAATATTAACTCTTAAAAATGACTTCATTTTCACATATTTAGAGATATTTCAGACAGTATCAAAATTCATCCAAAGTATGTACCTGCAGTTGGAGTTAAAATCACATTCTAACAGCTTAAGGTCTTAGTAATATTCATTCTTTTATATTTAACTGGAATAATTCCCAGAACTTCTAAATTTTGTAAGATTCAAGTAACAAAACTGGAAAATAATTAATATGATTTTGTGTCAGAGATAGTAGTAATAGAGTTAGTTATTTTATCAGTTATATCATGAAATTATTCAGAGTCAATTATTATTTATTTTCATCTTATAAAATATTAATATTTTAAAAACCTATAACAAAAATAAAATTACTATTTTAACAGTATAGATATATATTTTTAACAGTATAGATATATAAATACATACACACATTATTTAATAGCATAGAAATAAATGGAATTATTTTCAAGTTTTAACATTATTTTTATTATTTCCCAAAGCCAAACAATAGATAGACACACAGTTACCAAAATAAACCATAACTTTGGGCATTGCTTAGTGAATAATATAACTTGCCTTGCTTAGTGAATAATATTCTAGCATTTATTATCATAAATTAAGTAATAAAAATCACACATATATTTATTATCTTCCTATAACATATTTTAAAAAGAAATAATTATAGTAGATACATTTGGTTTTAATTCTGATTGCTTTCTTTGTAATCTATTGTACAAAATGAACCTTTATTTCAGAGCAGTTATAATACTATTACTAAAAATATGTTTTAAATTTAAAAAGGAAGATAGACTTTTTCTGAGAGCTAATATGTCTTATTTGGGTGGTAAGTTTGACAATAAAGACTGCCCTTGCTAATTAGTTTTAATGGCAAATACACTGAAGAAATTAATTGAGCCAAATATATGCCCCATAGTTTTGATGGCTAAATATGTATGTATAGATGTATAGATATACATATAGATATAGATCTTTATTTACCTATCTGCAATAAAAATATCTTGTAAAAAGTAATGCATCATCAAGTTATAACAAAATTAACAATATTTTGATTTTCCCAACTTTTTCTGAATGTATGAGGTTAAATAAGTTTCCATTATGTGAAACAAAAATATGCAAAATTGTTATTAAACAAGTGCACAAAAACTTTTTTGTTCTTTCCTGAAACTTATTAAGGAACATACTTTAACAACTGGGTAACACATGCTTTCATAGTTTATAACAATTTTCTGCCTGAAAAAAATGGAAAGAGCACCTGACCTGATCAACATTTTAGCTAGATCTTTAAAGAGATTTTTTTTTTTAAATAAGAGATTGTTCTGTGAGTTTTTTTAGCATCTGATTTGGAAGCAGTTAAAGTAATTGAGTCATATAACTAAAAGGCAACTTCCACTATCAATTTCTTAACTATATAAATAAGAATTTTAGCATTTACATTTATAAAAACAAAAGACAGGAAGAATATTGATGCTGTACATGTCTCTTTTTAAAATAAGTCAAATTTATCAAAAAACATTGAAAAAACATTATTCAAACTCCTTAAGAGATTCATTTCAATTAAAATTTCTTTATGTTTACTAATTTCTTTTCAAAGTTTGCAAGATTATTGCATTTTGATAAAAACCATATTAATGGTAATGCCGACTCAGTTCAAAAAAAGTTTTTAAGACAGAATTTTATGTAAAAAAAGGAAACAGAACACTTCATAAAATTTCAAGTTACTACCTTTTTGTAGTTATATGAGAGCATGAACAATGAAAGATTTCCATGTGTAAATCATATTGTATTATTTTTCTGTGCAATAGACTCAGAGCTATGGGGTGGGGGAGGGGACAAAAGGCATAAAATTTTTGTATTTTAAAGAAGAGTATCTTCATGGTTATTACGTGTTTTCTCCCTAATGTGTGATTGAGGATGTTCAATTATTTTTGTTAAAGAAATAATTGAAACCACTTGACTTGTAACAAATTCGTAGCCTGATCTTTAAAGTAAGTATATTTTTATCAACACAAATATTTTAAAAGTTTATTGGTTTTGTAATACACAGATGATAATCCTTCAGCATGGTAAAATTTAGGTTGATGAGAAACAGTGCCTGTCTTCTGTAAATTGGGGAAAAGGTGATTTTGAAAGAGGATGTGGAATAAAAGATCAATAAGACATTAGGACCTCAATTGCCTGTTCAAGCAGATCAGGCAGAAGAAGTGCACATGAAAATTGAGGATGTCATGATTCGCTTAAAACTACTCCTGCTAAGAATGTCTTTTTGCACCCACAGGGTTACACATAAGCAAGAATTTTGGTAGACCCCTGCGCCAGGGTAATTGAGTAGGGTGACCAAATAGCCCTAAAAATCTTTACTAAGGTGAAAAGTAATCAGTTTAAAATGAATCATCAGTGAGATTGCCTGTTTTTCTCTAATAAATGTTAGTGGTTGGAGTCGTACGTGGAATAACTGAAGAGGTAGTTTTAAATAGGGGTCGAATTTGGCCCTAAGAGATACAGGTAGAAACTGGAGGTGTATACAAGGGATTAAACCTACAGTGAATTAATTTGGAAATGAGAACTTAGGGGTGATTGGGTGATGAGGGGACAGTGAGGTAAAAAAAATTTAGAGTTGGGGTGCTGGATAAAAAATATGAGCTGATGATGTTAAAGCAGAAAGTATAAGATTGAGGTTATATAAAACATATGTTCTAAACTGTCTTTTCTACATTAACACAAAATAATCAATTTGTAGAGTTGTAGGAGGCTTTATAGCTCATTATGGAACCTCTAGTCCATTACACTCATTGTACAGATGAAGGCCCAGTGACATTAATGAGATGGTTTGGCCTAGAATTCCATCAGAGCTAGGATCCAAACCAGACTTTTCTGATTATCAGTAGTCCTTGCTTTTTTTCCATGCTCCTCCATATACTTTTATTTTAATATCTTATTTTCATGTTATACATTTCTACCAAGCTCAGTAAAGTTCAACGTTTTCCCTTTGTGAGAATACAAATGGAATGATTTCCTAAAGTTTTATTTTTCCATATGCAGAAAAGACCCATATGCTAATGGTAGTAGTTTGGGTCTGTTCTAGCTCAATGCCCTAGGGAATCACGATCCTTAAACATGTAAACGTATTTCACCACGACTGAAACTTCTCTGAAAGCATCAACTACAAATTTTGCCTTGACCTTCCAAATTCATGTAGACAGGTAATGTTCTACTTAATCATCATAAGTTATACTTGTTTACTTGGCATGTTTTGCTTTAAAAATGAAGCATCTCACACACACGTACACTCACACACACGCACACCACTGTTCAGAATGTAAGTCTATTGGTTTTTAATGGAATTAAATACTTCGGAGTCTGTCCAGAAATATTTATGGTACTTATAGCTAGTTAACACTTCCTAGCCATGCCCTAGAAGTGTGCTTCAAGTTCTCAAAAAAAAAAAAAAAAAGATGTTATTTCATGGGAAGCTTTATTTTCATTTTTCAAGACCAAATTGAGTGGAATTACAGTTTGTAACATTCTAACCACGCATGGTTATTGTGTTCATGAATCTTAGCAGGTACTACTAAGACATATGTATTGTTTTTGAGGCTCATAAAAATGTAGAGTCTTTGTTTGCGTGTTTCTTCTAAAAGACAATTATTAGTTACAATTTTAAGGATGTGAGTTTTTGCACTACATTAAATTCTTATTACCATATTAATAAGTAGGCTATACATTCCTTGATGAAATAGAATCTTGTTAAAATAGAAAAATATTATGGGTTCATAAGGCAGAAAACCCTATTCCAGAATAAATCCCTAGATTAATCATTGGAAAATAGTTTCTTAGAGTGACATACTGCATTTTATTTAGATTGTATGCATTTTAGTAAAATTGATCTAAGTACATTTGAACTTATTTAAATAAATATACATTAATAGTAAGTTAAACAATTTTTATGGGTAGAATTATTTTTTAAATTACAGGATTTTACTAAAGTATGAATTGTTCACTACCTTTCTATATTTGCTTTTTTTTCCCATGACAGGAGATAATTGTTCACATTCTCTAGTTTTATTAAATTCTCACACGCCTATGTGATATTTTTTCTATTTTAAATGTATTCACGACAGTAGTTGAAATTTCAGAGCATTTTCATCTAGATTACCTAAGTTCATGTAAGCATATATTCCTGTAAATCGTATGTGGAAACTGGTCTCTAGCTTCCCAAACATTGATGAATTGGCTTGAAAATTACATGAATCTAAACATAAACACTATTCTTTCCCTAGGCTTTTTAAAAAAATCAGCAGTTGTCTGTGCTGGTTTCATAAGCCTGTACTGTCAGTAGGTAATCAGATTTAAATGACATATTACCTCCTGAAAGTTTTTACCCAACTCCTTCCAGAAGGCACCTAATAAAATGGTATAGCCATAAATTTTCATCCTAGTATCTTGTCAGGATACAGTACTTTATACACCAATCTATGAATTCATTAATATATTCAATAAATATTCAGTGAATTCTAAAAACATTGTACAGCATTAGCAGCTTCATTCTAACCCAATTATCCTGATCATTAAGCACCAACCTAGAGAAAGATATTTAAGAAAGATCAATAGTCACATTGTTTTTTTTTTTTTGTCTTTTTCCATGTCCGGCAACGGTTTGCAACCCTCAGTGTCGCCCCTGTACCGGACCGGGACCGGCAACGGGATCGCAACCCTCGGTGTTGCCCCCGCGCCTCGCTCAGCCAGTGAGTGGGAACCGGTCTGTATGTGGGATCCGAACCCTCGACGGGAGCGCCGCCGCGCTTCCCAAGCGGCGCACTAGTGCAGTGCGCCACCGGGCCGGCCCATCACATTGTTAATTTTATTATGATTTATGGTGTAGCAAAGCCACAAAGGATGGCATTAAAAATAGATATAAACCAAGTTAAAAGAAAAATCAAGAATCTTTATATAAAAATTTCACTGTATTTTTAAACAAAAGGCAATTATTTATACGGAAATAGGGTTTTTTATTCTATATTAGAGCCCAGTCGAAAAACTTGAGGAGCCAGCATACGCTGACCCATCCATAAATGGAAGCTCCTTAATATGTTATGGGAGCATAATGTACTGACAAAGTAAAACTGCACAAAACGCGTTTCTCTCACATTTCACATTTGTCTGATGCCAATATGGAATTTGAAGCAAACATGCTCAATGTAATTAAACAGGATGGTGTTATACTTTAAAAATAATCAGAGAATTGTCTTGGGACTCTACATTTTATTAATTCTGTGGGACCTAATGCTACGAAATTTCCCAGCTTCTTCATCTTGGTCACCTAAGTGCATATAAAGCCCATATACCTGCATGTATAACCTATTCCCTGCCACACCCTCCCTGGGCAATTTTCACTGCCTATTAAATTCTCAGTCCTCCGCACTCCCAGAATACTTTACTATATGTTCAGATAGCTCTGATACTTGAATGATGAACACAGTCACATACAAAACAATGCTCAAGAATATGACTTTTTTTTAGAATGCAAAAACTAGATGCACTATTTACCAAAGCCATTGTTAGAATAACCACCATCCTAGCATGGACTTACACCATGAGGGAAAATAAAGTGATTTAATGAAAAGAATGAGGAAATATAAAGCTGGATATACATATCCAGATATATATGTGTGGCCCCCAAAACTTAGCCTTTGAACTTCTGACCTCCTTGAACAATACCACACTGGTTATCATGCTTCCCATAACCACACAGTTATGACAGTAATAGTGTCCCTTCTTACACTGAGGGGATATCTATCTCAATAATTCAAGTTTCTTTGATTAGTTATTTCAGATATAGAAACATAATGGACTGTAATAATTTTGACTCAGTAAAGAGTCTTGAACACATACTGAATTTCTCTCAATTCTTATGGGTCACTATGAACTCCTTTAAAGGAAGAAAATAACACAAATCATTAAAGTTTAGAAAATTTTATAATGTTAATAATAAATATTTATTTCAAAAATTTCATGGAAAATGGAACTAAGAGATAATACAAATCCTTCTATTTTAGAAGCACATTTAAAGCATAATCTATCTAAAAATGATATGAAATCGTATGAGAAGGCAAGACATGGTAGGCTTATTGTCACTATAAGAATCACTGGAGAACTAGACAAGAGCCAGAACTCCTTGTATCTATTGTGAGGCAAGAACTTACTGGAGTCACACACTTGCATATGAGTTGCACAGAACAAGAAAGCAATATCAGACTGAAAGTAGTTGAATTGAATCATTTTCTTTGTAATTTGGTATATTTGTGTAGGGTGTTACTTTTCATAGTGGTGTCCTTAGATTTATTATAGTTGTCATTCATGTCAGTTTTTGAGTCCAAACAGATTTTGTGGTCTAGCTTAACTTATTACCTTATGGCTTACTACAAGCTGTATTAATGTGTAATTTGAGCCTGTATTCTAAATTGAATTTTTGCAAAGTAATACTTATTTGACTCTGTAGGTTAATGAGAAAGAACAGAGGGATAATTAATAAGTAAGTGGCAGGATGACACCAAGCAAAGGACAACAGGATGTACAAATGAAAGAATCATTGATGCCAAGAAAAGTATATGCAAGCTGAACTTGAATCTCGGCACAGCAGATAGTCTCATATTCACAGTGCTCATGTTACTTACATTTTGGACATTTCATTTATGTAACATCATTCATCACATTAAATTAATGCACTTAATTTTGGTACTGACCTTAGGTAGTTTTGTTTCTATCTAAATTATAAATCGTTTTGTGGTTATAAATGAATGAAAATTACATACATAAGTTTACGCAGAGTTTTTGTAATATTTGTTAAATGATCTAAAGTATCACTGAGGTTTGCAATTGTTTTTTCTTTCAAAGGGACCTGTAAAATATTAACATTTGCATAATACTGATGGAGCATGACTAATAATAAGTACTAAATAGCATTAAAGTTAGTACTGACTTTTACTTTTTAAAAGAGTGAAGCAACCCATATAAGCCTCTAAATTAGTTGTAATCACATAAGGGTGATGGTGATACTGATAGAGTTAACTTAGTTTCAAAAGACTGTTGATTTGCCTTGGAGGTTCTTTCCAATTTAATTTAAGTTTTTCAACCAGGGAGCAGCTCAAATGATTTGTAGTTTCATAAAGCATTCTGAAAGGCCATTTCATTGGCCATAGAAAATAAACTTGAAATCAGATTCCCTCTACCCAGTCTATGATAGAATGCCACTTTCACAATGCACCATACAATTTTTATTAGAAATTGTTGTATCACTATAAAACCAAACTCTTCACTATATTTCTGGTCATGCACAGTGAATAAATATTTATACTAAGATTTAAGCATAATTTATAGACTTTCAAGACTGTGACTTTTCCCATTAATATGATTTCCTCATTCCCGAAGACTGACTGATCCTCATTTAAGGAATTTAAACTATAGAAAAATAAATCCTTCATGTCTCTGGATCTTTACAGTCTGAGATTTCAATTTTGAATGCTATGCTGTAGTAAGTTCTAATAATGATAGCAACAATTTCTGGTAAGAAAAAGAAGCATCATTTTGGATGATGTTTCCACACTTTTGTACTTTTTTTCTTTCTCTTTTTCTCTCACACATTTTCACACACACACACATTTATAGTCAAATTATCTTTAGAAATTAAAATTTCAATTTAACTGGTAATAATACTTTACATAAATCACACATTTTAGGCAGCATTTGTATCCCTAAGGTCTTTAATATAAATAAAAATAGACTTGCCTTAAATTTCCATATCGGTGTACGTGTGGTTACAACTGCTTTGAAATGGTTTTAACTTAATACTCTTGGTTTACTATTTGTAAACTCCTCCACTCCCCACACACTTGTTCATAAAGTATTTTTATTAAAAAATAATTAGGAATGGAACATATAAATATTACCACATCAAATACTAGGTTAGGCTTAATATCTAGACTTTGTTCTTGAAATTGCTGTTACTAATAAGGATCTGGGCAAATAACATTGTCATGTCAACAGTTTGGTAAACAACACATCACAGCCGGTTGGTCCTGTAAGCCTGAGAAAAATATACAGCCAAAAGCATCAAACAAACAGACACAGCCTTATAGGAGATGACATGTCGCCTAAAAGAAAGGTCATTAGTATATTCAGTGTATATTTCTGTACGCTTCCAGATAAGGAGATTGTCAATATATCCATTGATATTCTGTGTTAGTATATGCCAAATGGGAAGAGTATTAGTACATCGCACTGTAGTTACTCCTACCAAAGTGACTTATGTAAGTAAGTAAATTGGCAATATAAAATCTCAGGGGTTGATGCCTCTTCTGCTTATAAGAGAGAAAGATTATCTTTCTTTGAAGCAAATGGTCCTTGGTTAGCAAATGTGGAGGTGCAATGCTCAGGCAATCTCAGCCTGGGAAAGGACATAGATTGGAAAGGAAGAGGAGATTTGTTTCATTTTTTTATATAACAGGTTACCTTAAACTTGCAATCAGGGATGAGCACTAAGCAACTGAAAGGAAAAAGAAGGAAGAGAGCTGAGAGATGTTGGGCTGCAACCGCTCCACTTGCTATAGCAATTGCTAGGGTGAAAGGAGGCCACACCAAATGGTGGCTGTTTAAGTTCCCCACCCATGTGGTCCACACAAGATGGCACCTAGAGGAAGCAAAGGGGGAGTGTCACTTTTAGTTCTGCAAAAATTTTTATTGGTAGTTGCGCTTTTCTGCGCTCGTGATCAGTGCATGATCAGTAGGCTAGGCATAGGAAAGTAAGGCACATGCACATGTGACCTTTCCAGTGATTGGCTCTCAGTGTGGAAATCCCCGCTTGCTTAGATATAAATACAAGTGCTTAAAAGACAATAAATGGAACTGCTCGATGGGACCCCTGCCATGTCTGAGTGTTCCTTTGCAGGCTGAATAGGTGGGCGGTGCACTCACCCACCTTCGGGGATCCTTCTTCAGCTTACGCCACAGAGGGCAACTTATCTGGTCCTGCCTGGGGGGGGGATAGGGAGTCTGCCGGGGATCACTCGGTGGCCACAGCCAGGGAAATCCAGAGCCTGAGCCTGGCTGACTGAGAGAGCACCCCAACAGAGAAAGGAGAAGAAAAAGAAGGGAGGAGGTGAGAGATAAAAAGGCAGAGGAGAAGGAGAAGGGAGATGGAGAGGAAAAGGGGAAGAGGGGGAGAAGAAGAGAGTCCCAGAAATACAGCAATCCATGAGAGACCTGCAGAAAAATGTCACCCAGAAATTAATTTCATATATGGAGTGGCTAAAATAATTTTAAAATTTAGAAATAAAGAATTTAATTTTAATTGTTATTTATATATAGAATTAAAATGTAGTTGCCTTTGTCACCACAAATCTTTATAAAAATCTATTATAAACAAGTGCTCTGATGCATGGTATTTTGGGAAAATCAGGGAAACTATGGCAATATGTAAGAGAACAAGGACATAGACACAGACTGTTCAGCTCTGTTTCTGTGACCCTCCTGCTGTGTGGCTTTAAATAAATCACTCATAATTTTTAGTCTCATTTTTCTCAACTCTAATGTAGTTAGAATGACCTTGATATTATTGAGATTAGAGGGTATATAAAATGCCTATCACAATGTATATACTCAAAAATAATTGTACATATTATTAACAAATAATAGGAAAAGAACATAATTGTAAGTTGTGTTTCTAAGCCTTTCTCATGTTTTTCTTTTCTTAATTTATATTTTATTAGCATATTCATTATAACAAATCATAATTATTCTTTATGCCCCTTACCTGACCAATCCCTCCCCAATCCATCTTCCTCCCTTCCTCCATCTCCAGTATCCTTAGGTTTGTTTTCTCCTTCTAAAAGTTCAATGTATTATTGTGGCCTTTCCTTCCTTCCTTCCTTCCTTCCTTCCTTCCTTCCTTCCTTCCTTCCTTCCTTCCTTCCTTCCTTCCTTCCTTCCATTCATCCTTCCTTCCTTCCCTCTGTCCCTCCTTCCTTCCTTCTTTCCTTCTTTCCTTTATTCTTTCTATCTGTCTATCTTTTTTCTTTCCTTCTTTCTCAGCACCCAGTTATGACTGAGGACATGTGGTATTTCTTTTTCTGTGTCTGTCTTATTTAACTTAATATAATTTTCTTCAAGCTCATCCATGTTACTGCAAATGGCAGAATTCCATTCTTTTTTATGGCTGAGTAGTATTCCACTGTGTGTATATACCACATTTTCCTTATCCAGTTGTCTGTCAATGGTCATTTAGGTTGTTTCCATATCTTGACTATTGTAAACAGAGCTGCGATGAACATAGATGTGCAGGTATTCCTTCAACATGATGATTTCCATTCCTTCAGGTATATACCCAGAAGTGAGATTGCTAGATGATATGGTAGTTCCATCTGTAGATGTTTGAGAAAGCTCCATACTATTTTCCATAATGGCTGTACCAATTTACAGTCCCACCAACAGTGTAGAAGAGTTCCCCTTTGCCCACATCCTCACTACCATTTGTTATTTCTTATTGTTTTAATAATGGCCAGTCTAAGTGGAATATCTCAATATGGTTTTGATTTGCAGTTCCCTGATGATTAGTGACACTGAGTATTTTTTCATGTACCTGTTGGTTATTTGTATGTCTTCGTTTGAAAAATGTCTATTCAGCTCCTTTGCCCATTTTTGAATTGGATTCTTCTTATTATTATTTTACTGTGAATTTGTTTGAGTTCCCTATATATTCTGGATATACATCCCTTGTTGGATATATAGTTTGCAAATATTTTCTCCCATTCCATATGTTGTCTTCTCACTTTGTTGATTGTTCTCTTTGCTGTGCAGAAGCTTTTTAGTTTGATATAATCCCATTTGTTTATTTTTCTTTAGTTGCTTGTGCTTTTGGAGTCTTATTCATAAAGTCTTTGCCCAGTCCTATTACCTGAAGTGTTCCCCTATATTTTCTTTTAGTAATTTTATGGTTTCAGGTCTTATATGTAAGTCTTTTATCCATTTTGGGTTGATTTAGGTACATGGTAAGAGGTACATGTCCAGTTTCATTCTTTTACATTTGGATGTCCAACTTTCACTGCATCATTTATTGAATAGACAGCCTTTTCCTCAATGCCTGCTTTTGTTGCCTTTGTCAAAGATTAGCTGGCTGTAAGTATGTATGTAATTTGATTCCCAGGTTTTTAATTCTGTTCCATTGGTCAGAGTGTCTGTTTTTGTGCCAGTATCATGCTGTTTTGTTTACATTAGCTTTGTAGTATAATTTGAAGTCTGATAGTGTTATGCCTCCAGCTTTATTTTTTTTCATATTTGTTTGCTCAGGATTGCTTTGGCTATCCATGGTCTTTTGTTGTTCTGTATGAATTTTATGATTTTTTTTTTTTTTATTTCTGTGAAGAATGTCATTGGTGTTCGGATGGGGATTGCATTGAATCTATAGATTCCTTTGTGTTGTATGGACATTTTCATGATATTAGTCCTTCCAATCCAAGGGTATGGTATGTCTTTTCACCTTTGTGTGTCCTCTTTAATTTCTTTTGGTAGTGTTTTGCAGTTTCATTACAGAGATCATTCACCTCTTGGTTAAATTGATTCCTAGGCTTTTTTTTTTGGTGACTACTGTAAATTGACTTTCTTTCTTCATTTCTTTTTCTGCTAGTTTGTTATCAGAATATTAAAATGCTACAGATTGGGGTGTTCATTTTATATCCTGCAACATTACTGAAATTATTAATCAGCTGTAAGAGTTTTTTAGTAGAGTCTTTAGGTTTTTCTATATAGAGGATCATGTCATTTGCAAACAGGGACAATTTAACTTTCCTCTTTCCAATCTGGATACCCTTTCTTTCTTCTCTTGCCTGGTTGTTCTGGCTAGTACTTCCAATACTATGTTAAATAGGAGTTGTGAGAGTGGGCATCCTTGTTCCTGCTCTTAAGGATTGGTGATTGGTTTGTAGCAAATGGCTTTTATTGTGTTAAGATAATTTCCTTCTATACCTAATTTGCTGAGAGCCTTTATCATGAAGTAATGTTGAATTTTGTCAAATGCTTTTTTCTGCATACATTGAGATAATCATATGGTTTTTTTCCTTGGTTTAGTTGATGTAGTGTACCACATTTATTGACTTGCACATGTTGAACCATCCTCGATCATAGTGTATAATTTTTTTGATGTGTTGCTGTATTCTGATTGCTAGTATTTTGTTGAAGATTGTTGTGTCTATGTTCATTAAGGTTATTAGCCTGTAATTTTCTTTTTTTGGTGTATCTTTTTCTGGTTTTGGTATCAAGGTGATGCTGGCCTCATAGAATAAGTTTGGAAAATGGCTTCTGTTTCAATTTTTTGAAATAGTTTGAACGTAATTGACATTAATTCCTCTTTACAATTTTGATAGAATTCAGCAGTAAAGCCACCTGGTCCTGGGCTTTTCCTTGTTGAAAGATTGCGGACAACTGCTTCAATCTCATTGTTTGTTACTGATCTGTTCGGAGTTTCTATTTCTTCTTGGTTCAGTCTTGGTAGTTCGTATGTATCCAGAAATTTATCCATTTCCCTCAGGTTTTCGTATTTGTTGGCCTATAGCTGTTGATAGTAGTCCCAAATAATTTTTGTATCTCTGTGGTACTGGTTGTAATGTATCCTTTTTCATTTCTGATTTTTGATATTTGGGTCCTTTATCTTTTTTTTTTTTTAGCTAACTTAGCTAAGTTTTGCCTTTTTATGTATCTTCTCAAAAAAAAAACCCAACTCTTTGTTTCATTGATCTTTTGTATTGATTTTGGGTCTCTACTTCATTTATTTCTTCTGCAATCTTAATTATTTCTTCCTGTCTACTACTTTTAGGACTGGATTTTTATCATTTTTCTAGTTTTCGAGGTGTAGCCTTAGGTCATTTATTCAAAGTCTTTATATTCTTTTGATGTTAGCATTTATTGCAATAAACTTCCCTCTTAGTACTGATTTTGCAGTATCCCTCAGATTTTGGTTTGATGTAGCCAAACTGCCAAAATTCAAAGACTAAGAGAGAATTTTTTTTTGTCTTTTTCGTGACCGGTAATAAGAGAGAATTTTAAAAGCAGCAAGAGAAAAACATTAAGTCACCTATAAGGTACCCTCGTCAACTAACAGTAGACTTCTCAACTGAAACCCTACAGGTCAGAAGAAAATGGGATGATATATTCAAAATACTAAAAGAATAAAATTTGCCAGCCAAGAATTCTATACCCAGCAAGTCCATCCTTAGAAATGAGGGAGAAATCACATATTTCCAAGACAAAAAAATATTGTGGGAGTTCACCACCATATGACCAGCTCTGCAAGAAATTCTCAAGGGAGCCCTGCATCCAGAATCCAAAAAGTGATAATCACTATCACAGATACAAAAAAGAGCAAAACCCACTGTTAAAAATGCAAATGAGAAAGAGAAAGAAACTAAATCATACCTCAAAAATCCAAATAACATTGAAAACAAATAATAAAAGGGGAAGAAAGGAATAAAATATATTTAAAACATCTAAACCAAAACAATAAAATGACAGGAGTAAAGCAATATCTGTCAGTAACAACCCTAAACACAAATGGTTTAACTCCCCATTCAAAAGACATAGACTGACTGACTGGGTTAAAAAGCTATACCCAAATATATGCTGTCTTCAAGAGACTCACTTCACCTGTAAAGACACACACACACTAAAAGCAAAAGGATGGAAAAGGATATACCATGCAAATGGAAATCAAAAATGAGCAGTGGTAGCTATTCTTATATTGGACAAAATAGACTTTAAACCAAAAACCATAAAAAAGAGAAAAAGAAGGCCACTGTGTAATGATAAAAGATCTATTCAGCAAGAAGCCATAACAGTCATAAATATGTATGCACCCAACACTGGAGCACCTGGATATATAAAGCAAATACTATTAGGTCTAAAGAAAGAGATAGACCCTAATACAGTAATAATGGGTGACCTGAACACCCCTCTCTCAGCATTGGACAGATCTTCCAGGGAACAAATCAACAAAGAAACACAGGATACTGTACTTGGCAGATATCTACGAAACATTTGATCCAACAACTACAGAATATACATTCTTCTCATCAGCACATGGAATGTTCTCCAGGATAGACGCATGTTAGGTCATAAACCAAGTCTCAGCAAATTAAAAAAAAAAAAAAAAAGCAATCAGTTCAAGTATCTTTTCAGACCATGATTGTTTAAAATTGGAAAGCAGTAACAAGTGAAACCCTGGAAACTATACAAATACATGGAAAGTGAGCAAGAGGCTCCTGAAGGCTGTATGGGTCCAAGAAGAAATTAAACAGGAAATCAGAAAATTTTTTTTGTTAATTACAAATATGTGTTTACAAACTTTGACAAATATTTTCTTTAGAATGTTTTGTTTTGCACCAATTCTCCTTGCTTAGAATTGAAATCTCAAATTGGATTCCGTTGCCAACAGCCCTGTTTGTGTCATTGAATCACCTTTTGTCTCACTTGCCAGTTTCATAATGTAAACTTAAAGTTATATCCTCTCCTTGTTCCACAGATTCAATTCACCACGTTCAGCAGATTTGTTCTTCAAATATCTTAGATTTCTCACTTCCTCCCAGTTCTTAATGTGGCCTCTCTGAAGTAAGCTCCCATCACCTACAATCCACTTTCCACATCACATAGGATATAATTTCCTGCTTCAACATACTACAACTATTCTTGGAAGTCTCTCCTGGTGAACTTACACTGACTCCCTTCCTTAGGTCTATAAGAGCAAAACCAAATATAACTAAAGACACCACCTGCCTTAGCTGATTTAATTGTCTTGTAATACTTCCCCATAAGGACTTAAAAATCATGTACCATTAGCCTCCTTCCCTATCTGAGTTTCCGTGTGAATCCCTTTCTCTTCTCTCTCATTGGACTTTTCTTGAATAACCAGGTTGATACTCATCTAAGTCATAAAACTGACCTATCTTTATCCAACATTACTTAACTGCCTTTTAATTTTTAAACAGTAACACATCCACTACTTTGTAGTTGGACACCTTGTTTATTCAAATTTCTCCTCAACTGGGCTCCCAAAACACATGCTCGGTATTTTTTTTTTCTCTCTTCTTTAATGGCATACCCAGCATTTGAATGACCACGGCTCAAATCTTACAGTCATTTAAAAATGTTTCTTTCCCTCTCTTTCTTCCAGATGCCCACTACATTTTCCCTTCACCTAAGTAGTAAACAAGCCCTATTTTTTTTTTTTAATTTTTGTTTTACCTGAGCTAACTGTCTGAGGACATATCTTCTGCCTCAACTCTTCCCATTCATCCCACATTGTTAATTTTCTAAAAAAGAACTTCGATTGGCCTATTTCCCACTTAAAAAACAAAACAACAACAAAATATCCAATAATTCTTTAATGCAGAACAAAGCCTAAACTCCTTAATATGTTCTTGGAGACACTGTATAATACAAAATTACTTTTCAGTCTCTTTTCTACATTTCTACAGAAATGTAAATATCAAGTCACACCAAACAAACATTGTACCTTCCCATCTCAAAATTTTGCTAAGCGGTACTTCCTGCCTGGACTATTTTCTGATTGGTGACATTCCCTTAATCATTCAAGACCTGGTTCAAATACCACCATCTCCATGAAACTTTTTCTGGTCATCCTTATCAGAACTAATTATCGTTTCAGCATTCTACAATGCATTAGCATTTGAGAAACTACAATTCATATTTTATTTATATCTTGCTTCTGTAATGTTTTATAATACATCAAAATTATTTGCATACATGTGTTACCACTAGCAGACAACAAATCTCTAATTAAAAATTTCTAGAAGCTATTCTTGTGTTCTATCTTTCATCAAATAAAATGGTACTTTGATTTCAGTAGGAACTTCATTAGTACATTTTATTAATTCGATTTTACTTCTTTGAGGCTCAACTATGGCTAGTCCAGTGCTATATAGAGAGCCACCTCTTAAATATTGTTGAATACTATGACCACCAATTCTTGGCAGACAGTGGAAAATTCTGATGTGTTTCTGTATTATTTCTAACATTTGCAACTGAAACTTAATTTATCGTATTTTACATTTTAATATTTATTGAAATTGGATTTAAAGTTAAAAGTAAGCATGAAGAGATATGGCTTACTGATTAACATTTTTGAAAAGCTATCAAAAACTTGCCTTTGGCGCTATGTTTTGCTAATATGTCTTTTCCATATTCTAAAACTAGTTAAGCAATTTTCAGCTGCTATATGACTGAGAGTATACACACACACATGCACACATACATCTCATACATTTTTGATTAGTTAAAATAGTTTTACATTTCTTTTCAAACACATATTCGAATTTCTATATGAAAATTATAAACCCACATATAGGAGGAAGACAGTTTTTATTGATAGGCTAAAAAATATGCTTTGGTTTCAGCTTAAATGTTTGTATTTTGTGTCTTTTTGAACAAAATAAAAAAGAAAAAGAAAAAGTTTCTGATATTTAAAAATAATCTGTATCCCATTTGGCTTTCTCTACATGAAGATTAATTACATACTAATGAGCACATAAAATATTTCAACCTTTCACTTACATACAATCCTAGTGTTTGTATTTGGACAGGTATTTAATAGGACCAAAATTCTTAAAAGGGAATAAACACAACAAGAAGCTATTCTGCAAATTCCTGAACTTCTAACACCATAAAAAATATCAAATTGGGAATTATAGACACAGAGTTAGTAAAGACTTAAATGCTGAGAAACTACTTTAAAATAATTAAAACAGCTCTTACAAATTTCATTAAAATGAGTTTTAGAGATTCACTTATTAGATCCTCTCTTTACATCTGGTGCTTAAAACAATACACTTTTATTAAATTATTGTTTGATCACTAGAGTAAAAATATAGCCAAAAAACAAGCAAATCATTAATAGTAGTGTCTGTGAGGCATTAGAAAATAGACTTGAGGTTAAAAAAAAAATACAATTCTGAAAACCTTTTTTCCTTCTAGGACTACATGGGAATTACTAGTTGGACTTGCTATATGGTGACAAATTTTCTGACCTTTGAAAAAAACCAAAATCTATACATGCACATTTACAATACATGCATATGTATGATTTATTAAAGGTCAGTACTCATCATGGATGAAGTTAATAGGTTAAATTATATCTATTTTTGAAGTTAATTTTCACTATAATATGTATAAAAAGTGGTAGATGGAATTGGTAAAGCACAAATGATAAATTGTGGTTTCTATCTTAAAATTCTACTGACTAGACTTACATCTTCTAATTAGGACAGTCAAATAACAAAAGCTTTGAGTAAAAACATATACATAAAAAATTTGCAAACACAATGATAAGTGGAAAAATTTAAGATTTTTAATATTGAGTGGAATTATACTGTAGTATATTCATTCAGCAGGAGTTAAGACCATGGTGCTAGATTTCTGGAACTCAGATAACAACTTTGTTTTTTTCTGGTTATGTGACCTTGGACAAATTATTTAAATTCATTACATCTCTGTTTCCTTTCCTAAAATGCAGATACTAGAAGCACTTAGGACTTAGATTGTTTTGAGGATTAAATGAGTTAAATTTTGTTGAATGCTAAGAATAATGCTTTGCACAGAGTAGGTACTAAAAAAGTTTTTATTACTGTTGCTCTTTCACCTATTGCTTTATTGTTAAGATTTTCATCTTAACAGTCATTTCCACTCATTGTATGAAATCCTTATCATTTCATTTCTCTTTCAGTTAAATTACCTAACCACAATAAGTACACTACAGCTATGTTTAAATTATAAAAACATCTGGCAAAAATTTCAAAAATTTAAAACCCAGTCAGTTTTGTTTCAAAGAACAGTTGCATGTAGGTTTGCAGTTTATATTTAACACAAAATGTTTAAATATTTAAATTTAGTTTTGCAAGAATGATCATGTTGATTCAGCCATAATACTTGAATGAGTGATTTTATACATAGATAAGTCTTTGTTATTGGTGGATAGTTATTTTCTACATAGCAATGCACATACATCACCCATCAGAAAGGACAGTGTTCAGATATGACATTCCTATTTATCTACATATTTGATGTCTTTTATAGAGATGAATGTGATATGATTTCATCACTGTTGAAATGACTGCAAAAAGTATGTAATATTAATGATGAATGAAGCTAGGGGACAAATGCACATGTGTGCATCCATATATATGTGTATGTATGTGTGTGTGTGTGTACATATGTGCATGTGTGTATTCATTTTAAAATCATGAGAGGTCACCAGGAAGTCAATAGGAAAAATGCAAAATGACCCTGAATCTATTTCATGTTCTGTTAATGTAAAATCACTATTATAAGCAAATCAAGAAAGGATTTATACTTTTTAAAAGTAGAACTAGTATAGCCTCACAAGGTAATGTATCTCCTCACTAAGTATGGAGACATGATTTCTACTTTTATCTTTTCATAGCTGTTCATCCACCTGAGCCTTTATTGTCAATGTTTGAATGGAACTTTTTTTTAGCTGCTTGAGTAATGTTAATAATTTTAAATCATGTTATTACCCTGTTTGTTCTTGTACTCGCACTTGGATGGCAAAGCAACTTCAATAATATCATTGCCAATGAAAATGTGGTGTATTTGACAATTTTATGAGTTTATTTGCAACAAGGGCTTTGAAGATAATCATCATATGACTACTTTTTAGTTTGGATGTACTAGCTATCCTAGTAAGATATTTTATCTATTTTCTAGTGCTATTTTCCAATATAGGAAACAATTCTTTCTGTTTTCTGTTAAACTTTTTTTTACTTTGAACTGAGTTTTTAAAACAGTTTAATTTTCTCTATTCCTCTCCACATATATATATTTTTTTAACATTTTAAGACATTTCAAATCAAGATGTGATTTTCTATAGAAGAAAACAAAGTTTTGAACTGATTTATCCTGCTCTGAGATAAATGCAACAACGTTAGAATGTAGCATTTTCAGAGCCAGTTTCAATTTCAAGGTCTTTCAATTTCCTTTCTCTTCAGTAGTAATGGTACAAAGTGAAACTGTACTCCACAGGAGTTCCAAACTTTTATTATTTTTTAAAACTAGATCAGTAAGAAAGGCTTGGAATTAAATTATATAACCTTAGCAGGTAGTAAAAATTAATTTTGCTTTTTTATTAAAAAAAATTAAATTGTTTTGTAGAGTAAGAACAGATGAATTGCTGAGACTATGGAAAGAATTCTGAAGTTGCATGTGTGTGTACACACACACTCAAAATTAAATTTATTGAGGCCAAGAACCAAACACTCATGCTTTTTCTATTATGACATAACAGTGAACAGAAAAGTATTAGGAAATTTCTTAGTGTGATAATGAGTATAACAACTTCATTCCCAACAACGGAAATAAAACAAGTAAGGCAATCAATGGACTTCTGATTGTACCCATAAGATGGTTAAGTGTGAGTGGATTGTAACCAAAGTGAAGAGATCAGAAATTGATTGGAAGGGACATTAAGTTGGGAATGGAATATGCAATATAATTTAAAGGATTAAACAAAAGTTGCGTTAACATCACTGCTCACAGATCCTCACCCACATACCTACAGACATGCCCGGTACCTCCTGTGCATGTGGCTACTCCCTTCATTATGGATGGGATTTCATATGGAACACATGTGACTACTCCTGTGTGTAAATGTTTTAGTGTGAATTACAAAGAGATCCATTTGGCTTTGCAAAGGCTTAGGAGGTAACAATAAATCTAGACATGCATAGAACAAAGACAGTCATGAAAAATTCTAACCTGTAGACAAAATTGTTAACGTCGAGTTCAATAATTTTTCCTTATAAAACTCTTCTAGAGAAATCTTTCATGTAGCCAATCTCTCTTTTCACCCACTTTTTCTAATCTATCACTACACAATGTTTTGTCCAAGTTTCTTTCTTTACATGGGGGTACAATTACACAGTTCTTCCATTTGCCACTAGCCTCAGAAAGTAGCCAAGCCATTTCAAGGTTTTCTAAAATCTTTAACTAGTGGTAACTAAGGGAAAGAAATTCAACAAAGACACATAAGGAGAAATCACAAGAACTCTTAAAAGTTTTATAATAGTGTTGCTGGTACTCATTTAATCTTACTAGGTTAGCTCTCTCTAAAGTTTCAGTATAAGCAGAGGTGGTGAAGGGGTAGGGAGGGGAGGTTTTGAGAAATTGGCAAAGGGCCACAAAAATGATTACATTTTGTAATATTGAACATACTAATTACACTGATATGAGCATCACGTATTGTACACAGATATTGATATTCAACACTGTACCACACAGATAAGGAAAATGTGGCCTATATATATGATGGAATACAACTCAGCCATAAAAAGTAATGAAATGCTGCCATTCACAGAAACATGGATGAGCTTGGAGAAAATTATGTTAAGTGAAGTAAGCCAGGCATAGAAAGAGAAACAGTGCATGTCCTCACTTGTAGGTGGGAACTAAGAAAGAAAAAAAAAAGACGGAGAGAAAGAGACAGAAAGAAAAGCCACAATAATACGTTGAACTTTTAGAAGGGAGAGGACAGATCTATGGTTACCAGATTAGAGAAAGGGAGAAGGGAGCAGGGTTAGGGAGAAATTGGGTAAGGGACACAAAGAATAATTATTATTTGTAATGATTAGTATGCTAATAACATTGATTCAATCATCATATACACAAATATTAATAGTCAACTCTGTAACCCATAAATAGGTATAATCATGTTTCAGTTAAAAGAATAAATTTAAAAAATAAAAAAAGAAACAAAAAACACTCTACTCCACAGATATGTACAATTATGTTTCAAGAAAAACATAAAAATAAAAACATAAGCAGTGAAAAAATGGAAAAATAAAATAAAATTTCAGTATAAGACCCAGCTGGTATGTCTTTTTTTTTTTGTGACCAGTAAGGGGATCGCAACCCTTGGCTTGGTGTTGCCCGCACTGCGCTCAGCCAGTGAGTGCACCAGCCATCCTTATATAGGATCCGAACCCACGGCGGGAGTGTCGCTGTGCTCCCAGCACCGCACTCTCCTGAGTGCGCCACGGAGCCGGCCCTGGCATGTCTTATTTTAAGAGCTGTTCCCACTAAACCTTTAAAACCCTGTCATTTTAAGTGTTGATTCTCTTATGTTTCCTCAGATGTTTCCCCTTCTACCTCCCCCATATTTTTCATATAAACATCCTGTCTTTATTGTTTATACCCTATATTGACAAATACAGTATAGAATAACCAGTGGTTAGTTGGATATACAGATCGTTCGAGGGGAATACATTTATACTACAGAAAAAATGGTGCATGGTTGCCAATCATGCTTTCTTGGTTGGCAGGTTGTTTTTTTTTCTTCCGGCACTTTGAATATATCATCTCTCTACTAACTTGTAAGATTTCTGCTGAGAAGTATACTGCTAGCCTTACTAGAACTTGTTTATATGCTTGTTTTCTCTTGCTCTTTTGGGATCCTTCCTTGTCGTTGATTTTTGACTGTTTGATTGTAATATGTAGTGGTGTAGTCTTGTTTGGATTGAATCTGATTCCCCAGATTTGGAATGTTTTCTGCTGCCCTTTGACTATCTCTTTAAATTTCTATAATTTGAATATTTCCCTCAGAACTATTAATCAAAGATTTGAGAAACTTGATTCAAACCGAAGGCTATTTGCTTTGGGTTACTTATAAGTCCATACCTTCTAATATTGTTTTTCAAGGATAAAAATTCCAGTTACAGTCTTTTTGCATTTGATTTTTGTTTTGAGTATTTTTTAGATACATATGACTTTGTGGGAAATAATTTTAAATTATGTATAGAAAAGTTCTTATAGTCTTATGTTCTTTATCCTCATCCTCCTTTTCTGGTAGTATAACATTTAGTAACACACTACTAAACAAGGAGAAAATTCTCTTCCCTCTAACTCTACTCCAGTTTTCCAGAGCAAGGATTTTGCACAGTCACTGACATTTTTCTATATTACTTTGAAATAGAGGATAGAGGTATTCTGTTCCTCAGTAGAACAAATTGTGGAAAACATGAGTGTTATGGAAGAAAATTCTGGATTATGTGTATGATTAGACTCTTCCTGGGCCCCTCCCATAATTAGACTGAGTAGCTAAGATCAACAAAATCAGTCACAGCCTCATCCACAGACATTGCATCTCTCTCTCTCTCTCTTGCTCTCTCTGTCTATATATGAGTGTGTGTATGCATGTTGTTATATTTTTATTTGATCCCAATTTTCTACTTTCAGAGAGACATTAGAGATTTTGGATCACACTGGTAAAAGAATAAGCATTTTTAAGTTGCCACATTTTGATGGAGTGAAAAGAACATGTTTTTTAAGTGAACTTGAAGGCCCATTCTTTCTACTTGTACATGGTTCTGCCTGACCTAAACTACCTACTGTATATCTACCTTTCTTGTAGAATCCTTCTTGCCTTATCTCATTTTACCCCGCCTTTCCCCAATCAAAGACACTGAGATAGAAATTAGTATGTCCTTTTATATATATATTTTTTTTTCTTAAAAAGATGACCAGTAAGGGGATCTTAACCCTTGACTTGGTGTTGTCAGCACCACGCTCAGCCAGTGAGCAAACCGGCCATCCCTACATAGGATCCGAACCCGTGGCCTTGGTGTTATCAGCACCGCACTCTCCCGAGTGAGCCTCGGGGCCGGCCCAGTATGTCCTTTTATAAGGCAAGCAGAATTAGGCTCAGAAGGTTTCAGCAGCTGTCATTTGATTGTTAACAACATTTTATTATGTATATAAAATCTTAAGATATGAGAGAAAGATCACCCATGTCCATAAGCTTCTAGAAACTAATTGTATTTTAAAAGATGGTAAAATATTAGCCATCCATGAAGTCAGGAATATGGTCATGTTTTGACCTGGTAGTATATCTATGTGGTCCTCATGGAAATCACAAAGTACTTTTCATACATTTAAAACCCTATTAGCAAGATGACCTCAGGCTATTTAGGATGATGTCTTATACAGATGAACTTATTATGTCCTGGTTCTGAAAGCAACTGCTGTTTTCATAATGGCCTTAATTACTTGTATGTAATGTTCATTCCAAAAGTGATATCACTTCAGCAATAATTCACTTTCACAGAAAGCTAAAATAATAAAGGACCATTCAAATGATCAAAGCTATTTTTTTAAAGTTTTCTTGAATCCCATAGTCTTGATTTCTATGAACAATGTTTCACCCTTGATTGGAATCTTTTGTATAGTCTTAGAAGTTTGGTAGAATTAAGATAATATGCACTTTTAAAAATAATTTTCCTAAGACAGAATAAATCCTTTTTCCCAATGTGAGTTTTTAAAAACATGGATGGGAATGTAAACTTCCACATTGACCATTATTATTGAACCACCAACAATTTTGGTGCTTCAATCAGTTCTCTGACCTATTCCCTCTATTGGCAACAAAATATTATCAGCATTCTTACATGTCTTTGAGGAAACACATCCATTTATTCACTGAACATCTGTTGTACATAAGACTAAAAGACATCATCTACTTAATAAAATCAAACTTCCCATTTCAAAGTCCTATATGATCCAGCTCAAACACACCTTTCAGCACATATTCTTACTGCTTCTCAATACATGCCATTTCTGTTAGGCTCACCCATTTTCTGTTCAACTATGGCTTGTTCTTGTCTACTTCGACTCCTTTCCTCAGCTTCTATGCCTTGACTAGAATCTACCCATATTCCAAAAGATATTACTTCCTTGTCTTATGATGATATCACACATCTCTCAATGGCCCCAACATATAGTGATTTGCTTTAATCTGAGTCCTTGAATAATCACTAACCTTAACTCTCACTTAGCATCTTCATGTACAGGAGTCAACTCCAAAGTTAGGTGATGTGATGTTTTTTCTCATATATCTAATTATGTCCCAACACATATAATAAGCAACCTTAGACATGATTAAAAATATTTAATTGAAAATTATTATACTGTCTTTTAGCTGTTTAGTGAGTGCAGAGCTAATTAGTCACAGAAGAATTAATTTACTTCCTTAAAAAGAATAATTTGAGAATCATTTTGAGCTTTATCTCAAAACAAGTGATTTGTATATTTTGAATACGGAAAAAAACTAGAAAAAAAAATCTAAGTTATAAACCTGGAGTCCAAAATAAGGGTCTGGCAAGCTAATTGGTTTGATTTTTCTCCCCTCATAATGTTTTTAATGGATCTGGACTTAGGCTGGTATTAGGACTTGATCCAGATACAAGCAATTTAGCAAAGTGTTAAACTGAACGGTTTTATGCATTTATTTGACTATATATTTCCTGAACTGAAAGCCATACATTCAAAGATATAAAGTGCAAGAATGATAAATTCTACAAATTCTAATGACTAAAACGAGGATGTTAATTAATCAATATAAAAAACCCAGTTAATAGAGGGTCTAGAAATACAGGGAAATGAGTTTTGGTTAGTTCCAACAGCCATTTAAAAGTCTCTCCTTTTTGGGCCGACCCTGTGGCACACTCGGGAGAGTGCGGTGCTGGGAGCGCAGCAGCGCTCCCGCCACGGGTTCGGATCCTATGTAGGGATGGCTGGTGCGCTCACTGGCTGAGCGCGGTGCAGCTGGTCACAAAAAAGACCAAAAAAAAAAAAAAAGTCTCTCCTTTTTAAAAAAGACAATGACATGATAAAAATATCTGAGAAAGTTTATTCTATTAGTAATGTAAATATCTAAAGAAAATCCCAGTCAAAATTTTGCAGGAATGATGACATTAAACAGAGACAGGTTGCTATGAACAAGGAAGAAGAAATTTACAATAGAAGAAAATCTTAAAACCTTGCTCATTAATTTTAATATGGGTTGGAGGAGAAAGAAAAAAAAATTCATGATTTCTGAGAGTGTGACCTAAGAAAATAGGAAATTATTGATGCTATGAACATTAATACAGAAAACGAGAGATTACATTGGCAATTGAAAAGATTAGTTTTCTACATTTTATGGTTGTAACTGAAACAGATTTATTATATTTGGAAAATTAGTAAAAATGTTTTTAGAATTTTCAATGTTTCAGACTTAACTGAGTCCCTATGAAAAGTATAGCTGAGAAGGAAATGTTGGTATGTAGTACTTGGAATCCAGATTTAATGCCCATCAAGCAATGTAGATTCAGCAATGTGGAAGAATGCAGGCGGTAGGAGTTGGTGGCTGAACCAGTCAGGCAGTCACACAAGCAGTATGTGAGAGTTCTTTGGCAGTTTCTAGACCCAACTTGCAATTAGCAAGTGTAGCATAAGAGCTAGGCAGTGGCCCAGGCTGGTGGGACTCAGCATTTATCAAAGGTGTTTGGCAGCAGACTGAAGGTATCCAGTCCCTGGATTCAGGTTTGTAGGCAGAAGTGTTCTCCCTGCAAACAATAGCACAGATGGTATTGGCTCCATCCTAGAGGAAGGGAGGGCTTTGACAATATGTGACAACATGGAGTTCGGTATGGGGCACATGAATAGAAAGCTGGAAGGCAGGAGCTCAGTTACAACAACAGCCCTGGACAGGAGAAACGAGCCATCAGCAAGACTTGCCTGAAACTGTGGCCCTAATATCCGATCTAGGATCAGATCGGGATATCAGAAAAAGTAAATCTAGATTTTGTGGCACTGTCAGGATGGCAGTGTAGAGCTAGAAATCATCAAGCTTCATAACTGCAATCTTAGTGGTAATCATTAAAGGGAAATGAATCAAAGAAGAAGGAAAACAGGTTGAATGCAGCATTTGAAATATCCTGTAACAAACTCATGACAGGTTAGTTGCAAATAGAGAAAAAATGTTTCATGCACTGAGAAGGTAGTCATTCAACAATCTCTTGTATACGTCTCATTGGTTATATGGAAGGAAGCATAAAAGTTCAATAAGTACTGGCATTCCTCAGAGAGAAAATTAAAGGAATGTGTGAGAACAACACAGTGTTCATGAAACAGAGAAGGCACAATCATTCATCTGGAATTTGGCATTTTGAACTCTTTTTCCTTCTTATTTATGACCCCTTGATGAATAAGAATTTCAACATGACTCCCTCCAAACATCAACATGAAATGTACCAAATGACACTATGTCATAAATATTTCTGAAATTTGGGTGTTGTATAGGGGCTAAGTGTCAAGAGAACAAGGAAGCGAAAGCCTCCCTTTTAGTTATTTTTGTCTGTAAATTATGGTCTACTGAAAGAATTTTATTTAGTTTTTATGTGTTTATTTTCTTGATGACAGTGTTCATTGTGACATGCCTATTTTTCATTAGAAACAAGGGTTTTATGAGCATGCTTTCATTAAAATCTGTTTCCTGGATATCAACCAATTATTGCTACATTTTAAAAAAAGTATATTTTAAAACAACATACGTGATCAAGTAAGCATTTTCTGTTCTGAATATTTTTGATGTCTTATCTGAAAATTAGATTTAAATTTAAAGAATGGACATTCCCTGAGTTCATTTGCACTCCAAACGAGATACATATTAATGGATCTAACACTAACATTAGTCCTCACTTTGCTTAATTTACAGTATATGATCATTACTGAGCAGAAAGCCATCTCTTGAAACACTGAGGAAAGAACACAAAGTCCATGAGTTCCATGTCACCACTCAGGTTGTAGCAATTGTCTCCATAGGAAGTATTTTGGCAAAAGTAATACAAGCTGGCACTGGCACTCCAAGGAAGGTGGAAAAGCAACCCCTTATTAAGAGTCCTTAAGTCTCACGGTTAATGCCTTAAAAATCCCTGGGGATAGTCACAGTTTTTTTTTTATTGTTTTTCTATATTTTGTCATTCTCTACAATTATATAAATAGTAATTAATTGGCTCAGATTATAAAGAGCCTCTTCAGCTTAAGGCCATGATGTTTCTGTGAGGATAATAATCAAAAGACACCACAAAACTGTTTCAAATCTAAAGAGTGACTAAAGAGAAAAATAAAACAAAATAAAAATTTACTCTTTTTATACTCGGTGTAGAAATACACGATGTACACTGAAATTAAATTGTCATGGAAAATAGCAACTTAGTTCCATAATCCTGAGCGAGAGAGAATATACTATTATTATTATCATGCAGAAAATAGGTTAAACTGTTAAAGCAGTCATAGACACTGCATTATATTTTTATTCAACTCGTTATTATTCACATATACTTTGAGCCCACCTCACCAATGCATTGCTGGGCTTGCTGATTTCCATCCTTCACATTTTCCCCCTGAATCAATCAAATATCCTTTTGATGCATTTCTTTATTATTATAACTTTAAAACACTTTGTACATTCTAAGGAGTACATATAACAAATGTCTGCAACCTAAAGGATGATAATAAGAAGAGCTTTGCACATACCTCTTAGTTTTGGATAGAAGATACAGCTCCCACCACTTTCTAATCACATATCACTTTTTTTTAACTGCAAAAGCATCCAGTATCCTTAATTCTGAGTGTATCATTTTCTTCATTTTCTTTATACTTGTATACTTGTGTCTTCAAAAGTTCATGGAAAGATTCTCATTATCTCTTAATTCCATTTTTCTATGAAATTTTTGAAGTATCCTCCTATATGAAAGCATCCCTAAGCAACTCATTTAGTATTTTAGATTTTTAAATTTGAATTCATATGAAAGATTTCTACCATACATATTCATTGCAAAGTGTTTTTTTTCTTACTTTTATTCCTGAGGTTCATCCACATTGATGCTTGCAGCACTAGTTCACCAAACTTATTTTCTTTGTAGTGCCTATCCTTGCCAATGTTGGTGTTGTCAGACTTTTAAATTTTTGCACTTGATGAATGTAAAATTGTATCTGTCTCCTTATCTGCATTTTCCTGACCATGAGGTTGAATAGCTTTTCTTATATTTAATGACTATTTCTTTTTCAAATATTTTACAAAACTTATATGTTCTTTTCTCATTTTAACTTTAAATTACTTGCTTTATGTTGATTTTTAGAAGTTTTTAACATAATCTGGACCTTAATCTATTGTTGATGTTATGTTTGCCAATGTTTTCTCCCGATACATTATGTCTTTTCACAAAGATATTTAAATGTTGTCACTTGATTCATAGAAATATTTAATTTTTATTGTAAAAGTATTACAATATTTGTAGACATTATTTGTGGGCATTTTTGTGGGTGTATGCTTTGCTTTTTCATCTCTAGAAATTTGTGTACTACTGGTCTTACCTGTTACTTAGATGTTATTTTAAAAAGTCTGAGCTTGAAAATTTATTTTGAGATGGGATGCTTTAAAATTTTTATTTTTTTGGTTTGATTATAATATATTCTTTCTTTTAAAAATTTCTTCATGAGAGAGGCCCGAGAGCTGCTGAGCCCATGCAACCCAAGCAACACCGGAGCAGGTAGGTGATGCCGGGGGACTCCCAACATGGCCAAGGCATGCTGCCCAGAGAGGCCTAAGCCTCCATCCCACAGGCACCAAGACAGCCATGACAAATTGGAAATCCCTGAAGGATCCCAGCCAGACATTAGGGTTGAATGAATGGACTGTGAAATCCCCTACCACATTGACTAAACACTGAAGGAAAAACACCAGAAATATGAAAAATCAAGAAAGTGCAACACCACCAAAGGGTAATAATAACTCTCAAACTCTAGATCCTATAGAATGGGAAGTCCTAAAATTGACTGACAAGGAATTTTGGGCAACAATTCTAAGGAAATTAAATGAGACACAAGAAAACTCAGTTAGACAACACAATGAAATGAGAAAAAGTATAAAGGACCTGAAAGAAGAAATGTACAAAGAAATCAATGCCCTGAAAAAGAATGTAGCAGAGCTTGCAGAGCTGAAAAAAATTCATTCAACAAATAAAAAACACAACAGAGTTTGAAGAAAATCTAAGAGAGGTAACAGAGCAGCAGCAGACAACCTTAAGTATTCAAATATCCGAATCATGGGTATTCCAGAAGGGGAGGAAAAAGGAAATGACATTGAAAACATATTCAACAAAATAATGGCAGAAAACTTCCCAGGTATAGGGAAAGACACACTTCTTCAGATTCAGGAGGCTCAAAGATCGCCAAACATGTTCAACCCAAAATGGTCCTCTCCAAGACATGCTATAGTCAAATTGGCAAAACTCAGAGACAAAGAGAGAAGCTTAAATGCTGCAAGACTGAGTCATCAAGTCACCTATAAGGGAGCCCAAATCAGACTAACATCAGACTTTTCATCAGAAACTCTAAAAGCCAGAAAAGAATGAGAAAGTATTCAAAACACTAAAAACCAAAGATTGCCAGCCAAGAACACTTTACCCAGCAAGGATATCCTTCTGAAATGAAGGACAAATAGTATATTTCTCAGACAAACTAAAACTGCGGTAGTTTGCTATTGCATGACCAGCCTTACAAGAAATTCTCAAGGGAGTACTGAGTTTCATACTTGAAAAACAACCACCACTGCCATAAATACTCAAGAAAAAACAAAACCTACTAGTAAAATAAAAATGCTAATAATAAAGAGAAAAAAAAGTATATCTACCACATCAAGAAACCAATAAATACAGAAGATAAACAGTAAATCGGAAAGAAAGGAACAAAAGATACTTAAGATATCCATATATAAATCAATAAATGCTAGGAGTAAATCAACACATTTCAATAACAAGTCTCAATGTAAAAGGATTAAATTCCCCAATCAAAAGACTGGCTGACTGGATTAAAAAGGTGGACCCAACTACTTGCTGCCTTCAAGAGACTAAGCTCACCTGTAAAGACACACATAGATTAACAGTGAAAGGATGTGAAAAGATATACCATGCAAACAGAAGTGAAAAACAAAGTGGAGTAGCTATTCTTATATCTGATAAAATAGCCTTTAAACCAAAAACCATAAAAAGAGATAAAGAAGGTCACTATATAATGATAAAAGGATTCATCCACCAAGAAGACCTAACAATCATAAATATATATGCACCCAATGTTGGAGCAGCCAGATTTATAAAGCAAACACTATTAGACCTAAAGAATGAGAAAGACACTGATACCACAATAGCAGGAGACCTGAACACCCCACTCTCAATATTGGACAGATCATCTAGGCAAAGAATCAGCCCAGAAACTCAAGATCTAAACAGTGCTTTAGAGCAAATGGACTTGGCAGACATCTACAGAACATTTGATCCCAAACCTCAGAATATTCATTCTTCTCATCAGCACATGGAACATTCTCCATGATAGATCACATGTTAGGTCAAATCAAGTCCCAACAAATTAACAAAAATTGGAATTATTCCATGTATTTTTTTCTGATCACAATAGATTAAAATTAGAAATCAATAACAAACAAAACTCTGGAAACTATACAAACACATGGAAATTAAACAGCATTCTACTTGATGACATATGAGTCTAAAAAGAAATTAAACAGGAAATCAAACAATTTATTGAAACTAATAAAAAAAATGACACATCATACTAAAACCTGTGGGATACTGCAAAAGCAGTACTAAGGGGGGAATTTATCACATTAAATGCTTACTTCAGAAGAATGGAAAGATGGCTAGTAAACACTAACAAGTCACCTTAAAAAACTCAAAAAACAAGAACAATCCAAACCTAAAGTTAGCTGATGGAATGAAATAATTAAGATCAGAGCAGAACTTAATGAAATTGAAACCCCCAAAACAATACAAAAGATCAACAAATCAAAAAGTTTGGCTTTTTGAAAAGATAAATAAAATTGACAAACCATTAGCAAGGCTAACTAAAAAAAAAAGAGAGAAAACCCAAATAACAAAAATTACAAAGGAAAAGGTGATATTACAACGGACACCTCAGAAATACAAGAAATCTTTAGAGACTACAATAAACAGCTATATTCCAACAAATTTGAACATCTGGAGGAAATGGATACATTTCTGGACATACACAAATTACCAAAACTGAGCCAAGAAGATATAGAAAATCTGAACAGACCAATAACAATAAGAGATTGATGCTGTTATCAGAAGGCTCCCAACAATTTAAAGCCCAGGGCCAGATGGATTCACTGTAGAATTCTACCAAAACTTCAAAGTGGAATTGATACCAATTTTCTACATGCTATTCCAAAAGATTGAAACAGAGGCCATTCTCCCAAACTCATTCTACGAAGCAAACATCACCCTGATACCAAAAATAGACAAAGATGCATCAAAAGATGAAAACTACAGGCCAATATCCTTGATGAATATCAATGCAAAGATCCTCAATAAAATACTAGCTAACAGAATACAGCAACACAAACACAAAATTATACACCATGATCAAGTTGGATTCATCCCAGAGATGCAAGGTTGGTTCGACATATGCAAATCAATAAATGTTATACACCACATCAATAAAATAAAAGACAAAGACCATATGATCATCTCTGTAGATGCTGAAAAAGCATTTGACAAAATTCAACATTCACTCATGATAAAGACTCGCTACAAGTTAGTTATAGATGGGAAGTATCTCAACATAATTAAAGCCATATATTTTAAGCCCACTCCCAATATCATCGTGAATGGGGAAAAGCTTTCAGCTTTTCCCTTAAGAACAGGAACTAGACAAGGATGCCCACTCTCATCACTCCTATTCAACATAGTGTTGGAAGTACTAGTGAGAGCAATCAGAGAAGAGAAGGAAATAAAGGGCATCCAGATTGGAAAAGAGGAAGTCAAACTGTCCCTGTTTGTAGATGACATAATCCTATATATATAGAACAGCTTAAAGCCTCTACAAAAAAACTCTTAGAGTTGATAAACGATTTCAGAAAAGTTGCAGGATACAAAATCAACACACAAAAATCAGTAGCATTTCTGTACTCCAATGAATATGCAGAAAAAGAAATCAAGAAAGCTAGTGCATTTACAATAGCCACCAAAAAAAAAAAAAAACGTAAGAATAAAGTTAACCAACGATGTGAAAAATCTATACGATGAGAACTACAAACCACTGTTGAGAGAAATTAAAGAGGACACAATAAGATGGAAAGATATCCCATGCTCTTGGATTGGAAGAATTAACATTGTGAAAATGTCCATACTACCCAAAGTGATCTACAAATTCAATGCAATCACCATCAAAATTCCAATGACATTTTTCTCTGAAATGGAAAAAAAAATACTGCTAATATTTATATGGAATAACAAAAGACCACAAATAGCCAAACAATTCTGAGCAAATAAATAAATAAAGCTGGAGGCATAACACTATTGGACCTTAAAGTTTACTACAAAGCTATAATAAACAAAACAGCATGGTACTGGCATAAAAACAGACACAGGGATCAATGGAATAGAATAGAGAATCCAGAAATCCACCCACACACTTACAGCTATCTGATCTTTGACTAAGGCACCAAGTCTACACACTGGGGAAGAGACTGCTTCTTCAGTTAATGGTGCTGGGAAAACTGGATATTCATATGCGGGAGAATGAAACTAGACCCATACCTTTCACCATATACCAAAATCAACTCAAAATGGATTAAAGAATTTAATATACACCCCGAAACAATAAAACTCCTTAAAGAAAACAAAGGGGAAACACTCCAGGAAGTAGTTTTGGATATAGACTCCATGAATATGACCCCAAGGCATCCAAAGGAAAAAATAAACAAATAGGATTATATCAAACTAAAAATCTTCTGCACAGAAAAAGAAACAATTAACAGAGTTAAAAGACAACCAACAGAGTAGGAGAAAATATTTGCAAAATATACATCTGAGAAAGGATTAATATCCAGAATATATAAGGAACTCAAATAACTTTACCGCAAAAAATCAAGTAACGCAATTAAAAAATGGGCAAAGGAGATGAATAGGCATTTCTTAAAGGAAGATATATGAATGGCCAACAGACACATGAAAAAACACTCAACATCACTCAGCATTCAGGAAATGCAAATGAAAAACACTGAGATACCATCTCGCTCCAGTTGGGATGGCTAATATCCAAAAGACTGAGAATGATAAATGCTGGAGAGGTTGTAGAGAAAAAGGAACCAACCCTCCTACACTGCTGGTGTGACTGCAAAATGGTGCAGCCTTTATGGAAAATGGTTTGGAGGTTCCTCAAACAATTACAGATTGATCTACCATATGACCCAGCTATTCCACTGTTGGGAATATTCCCAGAGGAATGGAAGTCATCATGTGGAAGGGATACCTGTATGCCAATGTTTGTTGCAGCACTTTTTATGATAGTCAAGCGTTGAAACCAGCCAAAATGTCCATCATCAGATGAGTGGATACAGAAAATGTGATATATCTACACAGTGGAATTCTACTGTGCTATAAAAAAGAATGAAATACTACCATTTGCAGCAACATGGATGGACTTAGAAAAAGTTATATTAAGTGAAATAAATCAGGTACAGAAAGAGAAATACTACATGTTCTCATTTATTTGTGGGAACTAAAAATAAATAAAAATACAACCAATGGCAGTGGGGGAGAGCAGGGAAGAAGAAAGAAGACACAACAAGCACAATTCCTTGAACTCGTTAAGACAAGTGAACAGGTATGATGTTGATGGCAGGGAGGGGGAAGCGAGAGGCAGGAGGCAGGAGTTGGTAAAGGGATGTGAAAATCAACTACATCGTATATGGATAAAATTAAAAATAAATAAATAAATAAATAAAATTTCTTCATGAATTTTCAGTTTATATTTTCAAGAAACTACTTCAAAATTCTAGTTTTTAAGTTATTCATAATACACATTTTTTATATTTTAAAACTCTCTAGCAGTTGGTTATGTCACATTTTCATTTCTAATGTTCATTTTTATTTATTTCCCTCCATTTTCTTGATTGATTCATCTGACAGAGATTGGATAATTTTATTTTCCCTTTTCTTAATCCTCTCTATTGTGTCTTTGTTTTCTATTTCAATGTTTGCTTTTATCTTTATACATTCTTTCCTTCTATAATTTTCTTTCTGTAATTTTTATTTTATCCTCATGTTCTTTTCCTGATTTCTTAAAATGTATGATTAATTCACAAAGTGTCACCTTTTCCCCTCTTATCTAATCTAAGCACTGGAGTCATATATTTTAAGATTACAATTTTAACTAACTACACATGATTTTTAATGTAGTATAGCTATTATCCTTCAAATAAGCTTTGTCCAATTTATATCATGATTTATTTTTTGACCCTTGAATCATTTGTGTGTGTTCTTTAATTTTTGTAATGTTTGAAGTGTTTTTATTATCTTTCAAAAATTGATTTCTAATTCAATGTTATGTGTATGTTCAATTATTCATAATTTACTAGGAGTTGCATTATAAAGCAGTACAGTATTAATTTTTTTCAGGTTGTTACTACATGTGTGTTTGAAAGGGTGTATCTTTAGTTTTGGTGTTCAGAGATCTAGTTATCGTTTTTGCACAAGACTGTTAATTGTGCTGCTCAAATCCTCTGTATCCTTTCTAAATGTTTGTCTGTTGATCTGCAAAGTTTTTATCTGTTTTATCTAAGAGTTATGTCAAAATCTCCATTGACTATGGTAAATTTCCGAATAATTTTTTCTAATACTTTCAGTTTGTGATTAATATATTATAAAGCTCTGTTTTTTGGTTCTTAGAAATTTAGAATTACTACATCTTCCTGATGAATTAAAACCTCTATCATCATTATGAATTGACTTGCATCATGTATGAAATGATTTTATTTTCTAGGATTTTCTTTTGTTTAATATTATTTCGTTCCTCTTTAGTAGTTTTGTCTTCTTTTTTTTTTTTTTTTCCTTTTTTGAGACCGGCTGCACTGCGCTCAGCCAGTGAGCGCACCTGCACAGGCCATCCCTATATAGGATCCGAACCCGCATCGGGAGAGCTGCTGCCCTCCCAGCACCGCACTCTCCTGAGTGCACCATGGGCTCAGCCCAGTAGTTTTGTCTTCTAAGACATTTTATATATTTCTTACCCTTAACTTCTCTGTCTTATGCACTTAATTGAATCTCTTGTAAACAGAATATAAATTTATTTTGTTGATGTTGTTTTTTAAATATGGTCTGACCCAGCTATCCCACTGCTGGGAATATATCCAAAGGAATGGAAATCATCAAGTCGAAGGTATACCTGTTTCCCAATGTTCATTGCAGCACTCTTCACAATAGCCAAGAGCTGGAATCAGCCCAAATGTCCATCATCGGATGAGTGGATACGGAAAATGTGGTATATCTACACAATGGAATACTACTCAGCTATAAAAACGAATGAAATACTACCATTTGCAACAACATGGATGGACCTTGAAAGAATAATATTAAGTGAAACGAGTCAGGCAGAGAAAAAGAAATACCACATGTTCTCACTTATTGGTGGGAGCTAAAAAAATAAACAAATTAATTCACCCACAAACACACACAAAAGCAGCACTCTTCACAATAGCCAAGAGCTGGAATCAGCCCAAATGTCCATCATTGGATGAGTGGATATGGAAAATGTGGTATATCTACACAATGGAATACTACTCAGCTATAAAAACGAATGAAATACTCCCATTTGCAACAACATGGATGGACCTTGAAAGAATAATATTAAGTGAAACGAGTCAGGCAGTGAAAAAGAACTACCACATGTTTGCACTTATTGGAGGGAACTAAAGGTGAATGAATCAATTCACACACATACATACACACACACAAAAAAAACCGGGGGGGGTGGGAGAAGATATAACAACTATACCTTTTTGAAGTTGTTACAACAAGCAAACGGAAAGGACATTCCTGGGGGGGCGGGGGCAGGGGGGAGAGGAAGATTTACCAACCTCAACCTCGACTTTTTTTTTTGAAGCTCTTACAACGAGAAAATGGAGGGGACACATCTGGGTGGGAGGGGGAAGAGGGAGGAGGGAGGGAGGTTTTGGTGATGGGACACAATAACTAACTACATTGTATATTGACAAAATAAAAATAAATAAATAAATAAATATGGTCTGACAATCTAGTTATTTACTAGTGAATCTAATCAAATTTCTAGAAAAAACATAAATGAAAAGCAATATTCAAAGAGTTAATAGTTATGACTTTTTCAAAATCAATGAATGACAAAAGTTCTCCAGTTCAGAAAGCCTCCTCACAAACTGCAACAGAATAAACCAAAAATAAATCCCTACCTAGATATGTTTTAGTGACACACGCAAGATAGCACAAGCCTAATTACACTCTTCTGGCGGGTTGGTGGGGGGAAGACTGGCAGCTGACTTCTCAAAAGCAGCCATGGAAGAAAGATCTAGAATAATCTTTGTAATGGATGATTAGTCTTTTTCTTTGTAAAACAGAGAAACAGAGTTCTTTTCTTGGCAGACAAGTTAATTAATGGGAAGATACACTACTCCAGTCTTAAAATTCTGCTTCAAACAAATTTGGAAGGAATATAAGTCTCTATTTTCTGTTTTGCTGAAGTGAACTTGTTTTGGGTGGGGGAAAAAAGGCCTTTACCTTTGTCAGTTTAAAATAATACTTGAAAACATCGTTTCTAAAGAAAGGACTGAATCTGTGTTACTTATTAACTATAATCTTGTGCAGGATACTTAGTCTTATGTGCCTCAGACTTTTCATTTGTAGAGTGAGATCTAATAATGGTCTGTTCAACAGGTTGTGAAGGTTACCTAATTTAATACATGAATTAATACTAAAAAAGGCATCATACCGAGTAAAATTTACTTAATTTACTTGATAATGAAGAGTTCAAAAAAAGATTCATTTTATTTTTTTCAATAATTTAATTAACAAATTGATTGACTTTAAGATTCAAATTTAGTTGTATATTTTAGCATCTCAGACATTGAGAAGTTACTTTTAATTGATGGCATCTTAGAGTTTATGAAGTGGAGTAATTTAAACTAGTTTTGTTTACATTGAGATTGTAGTACCTAATTTACCTATCAGATTAACCTAATGTGGAATCCATATGATAAAATCTGAAAGTTTTCACCATTAGGTGTGTTTCACTTCCTTGTATTGAATAACAAGCCTACAGAAAATATCTTTACTCATCAGAAAGATACGACTATATATAACAGAAGAGCTTCATCTAATTATTTATAATAAAGATATGAAAGGTATATTTAATACAAGTTTTATGATCCATTCAATAGGATTGCAAATGCATATTATGGATTTGGAACTTATCAAGTCATAGCACATACTTTGAAATGACAAAAAAACAATGCTCTACCTGTTTAAATATTAAAACACAAAAACAAAAATAGTTTCTGAAGTCTGTATACCAAAGTTAAAACTTTCACAGCAATTTAATATTTGCTTACATCAAAGCCTAGGTGATGTTTAAATGTCTGTAATAATCATTTGTTGAACTGAAAATATTATTATAGTTAGATATTATGGTAATAAGTACAAAGAAATTCTAATCAAAAACAATAAAATAAATAGAATTTATAGAAAAAATGTATGCAAAAAATACTGAATTCACATAAAAATAAAAGTTTTAGAGCTATAAACCCAAGTTTTCTTAGAGTTTCTAAAGATATGTAATTTAGAAGACCAGGTACAATTTGTCAAGCTTCTTTTCATTTGAAACCTGAATGTATTGCCAATGAAATATAATGTAAGTGTCATTATTTGCTTGCAAATAGCTCTTACAAATGATATTTTGTAAAAGATATTTGATACCCAAATGCTTTGTGATATCCACACCACATGTCTTCTGCATCTATTTTCTTTTTATAGGTAGTTTGCTATGAACAAAACACAAAATAAGTATAAGTTAAAAATAAGAAAAAATCTTGCTTTCTTAAGAATGTCTGTGCATTTAAAGCTTATACATCTGGGCAAGTATCTTCTTCCATCCTTGAATAATCTAATTTTTCCTTTTAAAAATTCTATCTACTTACTTATATTTTAATGCTAATTAAAAGTGTAATGTTCAATTAACTTTACAAATGAAATTAAACTCAATAAATAAATGGATAATGAAAAAATTGTCTAATCTCCATTTTTCTCAGTTTATTATTTTCTAACATTCAATTTAATATTCCAGAATAAGCCTCTACACACAATAAACATTCCATATATAAGATTAAATACATAAAAGATTTCATAGGCTCTTTCACACATGCTATTATTTTCCTAACATTTAGCTATAATTAAATTATCATATGGTTGATGATAATATGAGTAAAATAGTCATAATTTTTGGGCTCTTTCACATATTTTTAATAGTAGAGCAATCTTCTAAAATCTTATTTCCATATAGCCAAATAAAAATCATTTTAAAGTGATAATGTAAAGGAAGAAATTAGCTCACTTTCTTTATGTGGTAAAATTTGCCTAATTTTTAAAATTAGTTTAAGGATTTAAAGATTTACAAATGCCGTTTTGGACCTACACTCAAAAAAAAGTAACATTTACTCTTCTGTATGTGTGTGTATGTGCCCATAGGAATGTTTATATGAAATATTGCTTCTAGAAAAAAAAGTGTCATTCCTATTATTACATAAACTGCCAAATTTATATCCCCCCAAGCAATATTTAATACAAACCTAAGATGGACCCTCATGATTTGTTTGTTATTACTCCGTGCATTCATGACATATTTTTTAAACTATAAACTTTTAAAAATATTGAAAACCTGTCTTATTTAAATGTTTTAATTGAAATTTTTTCTTTATGTATGCATAGCTATTTTAAATTTAAATTTTGATTTTAAATTCCACACAGACTATCGGTAACAGTTTATTTGATTGCAATTAGAGTTTTCATGATGCTTAAAGATGACTATCTTGACCTCTCAAAATATAAATGCATTTTGTATTTTCACAGTGAAAAAGAAGTTATAGTAATTTACAGTAGATACAGAAAATTGCTTGCCATTTCAGAAGGTTTTTCCAAACTGATACATAATTATTTTCCTGCTGAGAATTGTTCTAAGGCTGATAAACCTTTGTGGATCTTTTTTTCCAACCTGTGCAAGTGAAGAAAAGACCTAGCAAGTTTTGCAGAATTTAGATGGAAAGCATTGATTGGCAACCATGTTAGCACTTATTCTGAATATAAATGAATTCCCCTTAAATGATTTGTATGCTAAAATAACCACTATTTATTACTATGTTGTATGTATTACTATAGGATATAAACAATAAAGACAGGGTCTTTAAATGAAAAAAAAAACATAGGGGAGGTGGAAGGTGAAAAATCTGAGGAAACACAAGAGAATCAACACTTAAAATAACAGGGTTTTAGAGGTTTAGTGGGAACAACTCTCAAAATAAGGCATGCCAGTTAGGTATTATTCTGAAACTTTATTTTTTTTCCATTCTTCACTATTGTTTATTGAAACATAATTGATTGTACATATCTGTGGGGTATAGTGTTGAATATCAATACCTGTGTGCAATATGTGATGTGCATAGCAGGATAATTAGCATATTCAACATTACATGATGTAATCATTTTTTGTACCCTTTTGCCAATTTCTCACTACCTCTCCTCCCCTTCAGTAGGACACGTAAATACAACACTTTCAACAATGAACAGATAACACAAAAATATCAATAAGGAAACATTGGATTTGAACAACATTCTATACCAAATGGGCTAACAGATATATACAGAACATTCCATCCAGAAAACACATTCTTCCCAAATGCACACACAACATTCTCCAGGATAGTATGTTAGGCCTCCAGATATGTCAGCAAATATAAGAAGACTGAAACTATTTCAAGTATCTTTCCTGGCCACAATGGGATGAAACTATAAATCAATAATAGGAGGAATTTTTAAAAATTCACGTATAGATGGGAACTAAACAACATGTTTCTGAACAATCAATGGGGTCAAAGAAGAAATTTAAAAAATTTTTTTAAAATCTTGAGACAAACAACAATGGAAACATAACATACCAATACTTATGGGATGCAGCAAAAGCAGTGCTAAAAGGGAAGCTTATAGCAAACAAACAAACAAACAAACAAAAAAGCCAACATTATAAAAGAAGAAAGATCTCAAATAACCTAATGTTATACTTCAAGGAAGCAGGAAAAAACCAACCAACCAACCAACCAACCAACCAAACAAACAAAAAATACTAAGCCCAAACTTACAGAAGAAAGGAAATAATAAAGATTAGAGCAGAAATAAATGAAAATACACCAAGAAAAAGTTGTTTTTTTTTTAAAGATAAAATCAACAAACACCTGGAGCTGAGATACCAAGAAAAAGAGAAAATGTAAATAAATAAAATCAGAAATGAAAGACATTACAGTACAATCGATACCATAGAAATACAATGGCCCTTCTTTCCATAGTTTTACTTTCCTTGGTTTCAGTTACTCACGGTCAACGGCAATCCAAAAATATTACATATAATGAGAAATATTGAGATGGGGGGAGACAGACCACATTCACAAAACTTTTATTATGGTATATTGTTATAATTTTTCTTTTTTATTAATAATTATTGTTGTTAATCTCTTATTATGCCTAATTTATAAATTTAATTTATCATAGTTATGTATGTGTAGGAAAAAACATTGTGTATATATATATATATGTATGTATATATATATACACACATATACATACATATATATATATACATATATATATATATGTATATATATATATGTATGTATATATGTGTGTATATATATATATATATATATATATATACACACATATATACATACATATATATATATACATATATATATATATGTATATATATATATGTATGTATATAGTTCAAAACTGTCCACAGTTTCAATCATTCACTAGGAGTTTTGGACTATATCTCCCGTGGATAAGGAGGGGCTATTGAACAAAGGATCATAAGAGACTAATATGAACCTCAAAACTGAAAATGTACCTTTTTCAAGTGCACATGTAGAAGCAATCTGAACAAAACTAATACTGTAATGCTCCGTAATGCAACTCTCAATAAATTAGGAAACACTGAATATACAGAAATAAATAAATTCCTAGCTACATTATCTAATGATAATATATTCCTATGCTACTATACCTTTACACATATATTTATAAAAGGAAATAAAATTGCAGACTTTAAAAGATGAAAGCACATAATTAAAGAAAGGGGTCAAATTCTCTATCTTTGATCCCAAATAAAATTAGTAATGATTTAAAAATAGGCCTCAGATCAACCAAATTAACAAAGATAATACATAGCTACATAGTTTCAATGCAGCTTCCCATTGTGATCATATTTAGAGACTGAAGTATGCCTTCTGATATCTCCAGCCAAAAGAAAATTCCATTTACAGACAAAATATGCACCACTGATGAATGTAAGAATGTTAATTTTTGGCCAGAGAACTGCATATTAAAATGTCTTTACTATAATTCAATAAGGGAAGCCAACATGATACTGAAAAACCTAAAGACTTCACCCAAAAATTGCTAGAACTAATAAATGAATTCAGTAAAGTTGCAGGATTCAAAATTAACATACAAAAATAAATAATGTCTCTGTACACTAAAAACAACTATCCAGAAGATAAATCAAAGAAAGAAAAAGTAATCCCATTTACAATAGCTACAAAAACAAAACAAAACAAAAAAACACTTAGGAATAAAATTTAACCAAGGAGGTGAAAAACCTGCTATATTAAAAAAACTACAAATTATTGATGTAAAAACTTGAAGACTTGAATAAATAGAAACTTATTCCATTTTCATTAATTGAAAGAATTAATATCATTAAAATGTTCATACTACCTGAAGCAATCTACAGATTCAATGCAATCCCTATCAAAATTCAAATGACATTTTTCAGAGAAATCAAAAAAACAATCCTAACTTATGCGGAAGCACAAGAGACCCCAAATAGCTAAGGCAATCTTGAGCAAAAAAGAACAAAGCCAAAGACATCACACTATCTGACTTTAAAATGTACTACAAAGCTATATAATCACAGCAGTATGGTACTGGCATGAAAGGAGACATGTATACCAATGGTATAGAGTAAAGTGCCTAGAAATAAGTCCCTGCATTTGCAATCAATTGTTTTTTAATAAAGATTCTAAGAACAGTTAAGGAAGAAAGGACAGTCTCCAATAAATGATATTGGAAAAAATGAATATCCACATGCAGAAGAATAGTTACACCCTCGTGTCATGCCATATACAAAACTCAACTCAAAATAGATTAAAGACTTAAATGTAGAGATCTGCCTGGAACTGTAAAACTACTGGAAGAAAACATAGGGAAAAACCTCCATGACTTTGGCCTGGGCAGTTTTTTGGATATGACCTCAAATACACAGGCAACAAAAGTAAAAATGGAAAAAAAGAGATTGTATCAAACTAAAAAGTTTCTACACAACCAAAGAAACAAAGAGTAAAGAGACAATCTATGGAATGAGAGAAAATATTTGTAACTCATAAATCTGATAAGGGGTTAATATCCAAAATACAAGTATATAAAGAACTCAAACAACTCAATAGCAAGAAAACAAATAACCCAATTAAAAATGGCCAAGGATCTGAATAGACATTTCTCAAAAGAAAACATATAAATTGCCAAGGTATATGAAAAAATGCTCAGCATCACTAACCATCAGGAAAATGCAAATCAAAAGCACAATGAGCTATCACCTCACATGTGTTAGAATGGATATTATAAAAAAAAGAAAAACAAACTAAAAACTAAAAGTGTTGGAGAAGATGTGGACAAAGGGGAATGCTTGCACACTGTTGGTGGAAATGTAAATTAGTACAGCCATTATGGAAAACAGTTTTAAGTTTCTACAAAAAATGAAAAATAGATCTTCCATATGATCCAGCAATCCTGGGTATACATCCAAAGGAAATCAAATCAGGATGTTGAAGAGATACTTGCACTACTTTGCTGATTGCAGCATTATACACAGTAGGTAAGATATGAATCAAGTGTCTATCAACAGATGAATGGATAAAGAAAATGTGGTATACAAGGGATGGAAGCATTTGTATAATCTTCTAATTCTATATCTCTATGACTTTGAAGTATGCTTGTACACACACAATGGAATAATATTCAGCCTTAAAAGATAATGAAATCCTGTCATTTGCAACAACATGGATGAACCTGGTGGACATTATATTAAGTGAAATAAGCCAGAACAGAAAGACAAATACTTCATGGTTTCACTTATGCATGAAATCTAAAAAAATTGAACTCATATAAGCAGAGAGTAGAATGGTGGTTACCAGGGGCTGAGGAGGAGAGGGTTGGGGAGATAATGGTCAAAGGATACAAAATTTCAGTTAGATAGGAAAAATAAGTTCGAGATTTGTTGTAGAACCTGGTAACTACAGTTAATAACAATGTATTGCTTTTTTTAGCAAATAAACAAGAAAATGTTTTTTGAAATATCTGTTTAATTCAAAATATTTTAGTATTTATTTGTACGTATTCGTGGGGTACAGTATGTTGTTTCTATACATACACATACTGCATAATGATTCACGTAGGATAGGTGTCATAGTTTTGTATTCATTAGCAAACCACTTCTCCTCCACCCACTCAACCCCCCCCACCCCCGAGCCTCAGGTAACATTATTCTACTCTCTACTTCTGTGAGAACCACATTTCCCCCCAGATTCCACATATGAGTGATGTCACGTGATACTGCCTTTTTGTGACTGACTTCACTTAACATGACTTTAAGTTCCATCCATGTTGTTGCAAATGATAGGATGTATTAATTACAGTTTTGAAAATTGCTGAGAGTAGATTTTAAGTGTTCTCACCATAAAAAAAATATGGGTGGTAATGCATATGTTAATTAGCTTGATCTAGACATTCTACAGTGTATATACATATTCTAAAACATCATGTGGTATATGACAAATATATACCTTTTTATTTGTCAATCAAAAAAAAAAAAAAACAGTTTTGAGGGAGAACCAGAAACAACAATCAAGAGGTAGTAAAGAGTATTTTCTTCAGTGACCGTTGAGTTGACATGTGTGTACATTAACAAATATGTATTATTTAATACATAGTATATAATTCTATACATTTGCATATGTATATACACACTCCAAAATATACTTGTACACCCACACAACCTTTCTGATTATCTCTCCACTTTTGACATTGCTCAAGTCTTTGTTAAGTGTCAACATTCTTTTATTCTGAATGGGGTTGTTCCACTTACAAAGCCATCAGTGAGTGACCTTTGAATATAGCATGAGAAGTAGTTAGTAGCTATTTGTTCTTCTATGAAGAATAAGTTAAATAGTTGAATTTGAGCTGGTCAATTTCATTTAGAGTTATAAAAAACTTTTCACCTCATGATGTTTCTTAGCTTGAAATTAGGAAACCCTATCTTAGGGCTTCAAGAAAGGTACCAACTACCCAGAGGATCTTTTGAACACATGGCCTCCTTTTAACTTTATGATTTTAAAATCAAAATAAGACTAGCATTTATATTAATTCAGAGAAATAATAAATACCAAAAATGTACGGGGGAGAAGCAAAAAAATATTAACAGAACTCAACTGAAATCACTTATTTCCTTTTTAGCAGTCCCCAAATGAAATATTTGGGTCACAGTCAAGTGGTGCTTCATTCAGTAGCTCATTAAAAACTGAATTCACTGGTCCACATGTACTTTGAAGATTTTTAAAAAGTGAACTTATTTTGCTTGTTTTAATCATGTTGTATTATAGTGGCCATAAGGTCTTAGGACACGAAAAATAAACTGTTGTTTTGAAGTAGAATCCAGATTTCATCTTTGGAGGGTATAAAGCTTAATAACAGATCACAAAAGGATGACAAGAGCTCAATAACCTTTGGTTCTTTTATAATTCTAAGTTGTGTTGTATTATTTTTATGTTTGCTAAAATTATTCATGCACAGAATCAATTTAGTGATATGTAGGACAAGATAGGTACAAGTGAAAGATCATGTGAGAATGTTGAATTGAGATTTAAGAAAAAAATAATTATTCTCAGAATTACCTACCTAATCTAGTATAACATATTTGGCTTTTTCTTTACCTGATAACAAGCAGAGATGAATCTGTTATTCAGCCAATTTATCATACCCTAGAAGTGCTACCAGTGACACTGCTGTGTTACCCAAAATATAATATATTAATAATAGGTATAATAATGGAAGCCTCTTTAGGCCAAGTCCAATACCACTTTTCCTATAAAAGTTTTTTGCTAATATCTATGTTTACAAGTGTATGAATATTTGGTACGAGCAAATACTATGTTTGCTTGAAGTCATAGAAAGGTCTTAGACAGCTTCTCCATCTTATATTTCAACCACCATTGTCAAATCCAAGTTAGACACAACGATCAGTCCAGAAATAGAATTCTATGACCATATGAGTCTCACTGCTCTAAGTTGCAACATATGTTAGAATAAGGGAGGCTGTTTGAAGGATTCTTGCTGGGATGGTCAAGATTTAAGCAGAAGCAAGGGTATTGAGTTCAATTGTTCTTTAGGATATTTTAGCTCTGTCCCCTTCTGAAGGTTCAGGGGTGTGTGTGTGTGTGCGTGCGCGTGTGTGTGTGCACACATGCGTGTGTGTATGTGTGTGTCATGGTTAAAGCTTAAAGACTTTTTTGTTCAATCTCTATTTTATTTCAAACCTACTGCAGCTTAAAATTTTAGTGAGTAGGAATCTAAAATATTCAAAATTATATTTTCTCAATACCACAGTTAGTGAAGTACAAATCATGATGTTATTTACAAATTTTCTTACCTTCACATCTTTGACATTCATCCTCGTTCCCTCCTTTCCGACAAATATATCATCAATGTCTACAAGGATGTACCTGTGCAAGGACAATGTCAGCCTCTTCCCTGACAAGAAGGAAATGGCATCTATGAAGATGAGCTTGTGCAGCCAAAAGTTCAAGTTGTTGCCAAAAAGAACTCGCTGAATTCCATCGTGAAGCCCCAGATCCTGGATCACTGTCGCATAGAGTGTTTTGCTGGACAAGGATGAAGGGGATTTTTCTGTCTGTAATTCAGTTAAAAGCACAGGCTGGTAGGTTGAATGATTATATTGGAAAATAGTCCAGTCTTCCCCAGGAAGAGGGCCTTTCTCAACCTTGGGGGCTTTGGTAATATGCAGCAAAGGAGACTGAGGGTTGACAAAACAGTCCTTTAGAGCTAGATTATTGAAAAGGTTTAATGGAAAGCCTTTTAACTGTGTACTTGGTGAGCTGTTCTCATTGGCTTTATGAAAACCAATTATACTAACACTGTATTCCACACAGTATTTTTCTAAAAGCTCTCGATTCCATGAGTCCATGCTGACATACTTCAGAATATTTTCATAAATAACTAAAGTATATTTCCCTTTGCCATTATCTGTAAGAGGAGGTATGTCTCCCTTGCCAGGGGCAATGACCATGTGGTACTGAAATCGGCTGGACTCCAAGATAGCTATGATATCTTGACCGAGTTGAGAGTATTGGCTCTCCACAAAGAGGAGGACAGTAGGGTCGGTTTTGGATATATCAATAAGCTTGACTGTTTTCAACTCCATCGACCGATATGGTAGAATTTTGATGTCAGCACATTCTGCTTCTGCAGTAGTTTCAATAAGTGTCATTTCCTGTTTGTAGCCAGAGTAAAGGAAATAGGCAGAAATGACAATGCTCACCAAGCAAAAGGTAGCTAAGAGGACAATCAGTGTTCGAAAACTTCGCCGAAGCTTCACAATAAGATTCATCTTTAAAAATAATGCTTTGTAAGCTTTTTCCAATTTCTTTTTCTAAAGTACCATAGTGAATGAAGTACGAGATGGTGCAAATACCACTTCCCAAAAGTTCATGTAACCATTGCAAATCATGTAAAATGTTTGACGGGATAACAAATGAGTTAAAGCTGAAAGGCAGTGGACCAGGAGAGTAAAAGTTGAAGAGATTTTGAATATGTCCAATACCAAGAATTGCTGCAGAATCCTCTAAGCATTACCTGAAAAAGAGGAGAAATGAAATAACTAAGACGGAAATAGAGATATATATGTGTATATAAATATGCTGATATCTAAGAAACATTTTTATCAAAGAAAATTTTAGTGTGTTAACATACAAAAATATTAATAGCCTGATGTTTACAATCTAGGATTTACAACTTAGAGTATAGTAGATGTTGTTATGTTCTTTGGAGTACAGAATACTGTTTAATTATGCTCAAAAATCCATATGTATATAGGAACACAAATTGAGATTGTTTTTTAGTCACCTCAAAAAAAAAAGAGTAAGAAAGTAAGATTTACTACAAAGTGTTAATTACCACAAAAATTGCTTCCACAGGACTGGTAAACATTAGGAAATCAGGCATGTCGGGGGAGGGCTTGGAGCAGTGGAACATGTTCTTAGGTATCGGCTTAAGTGTCTGTAATGTCAAGCTTGTGAATGTTTTTTATCTTAAGTTCATAGTAGTTACAAGTTTTTCCCTTTGATAATATATACTTCATCTGTACTCACAGGGAGCCACTTGGCCCTATTCACCATAACAGCCCAAATAGACAGTATTGACTCCTTCCATTCTTAGAGGCCAAGTTAGAGAGTAAGCAAGAAAGAACAAAGCAGAAATAAACATCCTCAGATCTCTCTAAAGAATTTGAGGCCAGGGAACCTAGGTGAGAAGAAAAATCTTGACATGTTTTTCTCAAGCACATTCCTTAATTTGGCCTACTTGGGTGATCAGAATTAAAATTGAGTTTTTTTACCGTTAATTTTCATCCAATAATCCGAAGTTTTATTTCCCTATCACTTTCTTTAGTAAAAAATAAAAAGAAATGTATACATCATTTTAAAAATCCTTCTCAAACTGCTCTATCATAAATCAACATAATTTTCCATCATTATAGGTGTTTTTCATTGCATAAACAACTCTGATTTTTAGTGAATTCCTTTCTCCATGAGTTTTCTTCATTTCTTTCAAAACTGTGTTAGAGTTCTTAAAGAATTTTCCAGTTCCCAGTTTACCACACTAATATCCCTAGGAAAGCTCCCCAAATGGTTCATGCTACCAATCTATGATGCATGTCCACAAGGGTTTCTCAAAAACTTCAAGGAAAAATAGAATTAAAATATATCTGATTTTTTTCCATGAACTTTTGAAGTGCCCTCATATACATAATATGTGCATTATTGACATACTACAGCATAGAGAATCAAATTAGCATGTTTTGTAATCAATCAGTTGTACATTCCATTACACAGTTGATATTTTATGGTTTTCTGTATTTTATTTTCTTTTTTAAATTGGGGATCTCAGTGATTAATGCCTGTTAATGATAATTGAAAAAATATTAGATTAAATGATTGAATATTATAATATTGTCACTGCTTCCATTTTATATTTGTATGTTCTTAAATTTTACCTCATTAGTGATTTAAATACAAAATTCTATATTAAATTGAAATAATGTCTGTTTTTGTGTTAGATTTGAAAAAATATTTTTAAAACAATCTTGAATGTTCCTGATTTGAAAATTTTAAATTCCTACCCAAACATTTTAAATATTTTAATGATTCAGATTCCAAAGACTTAAATAGACCCAAATTTTCCCAGTGAAATGCATTGTATCAATTTCAAAAATCTCTTCAGTGATTTCACATTTATTTTAAAAGAAAATTAACTCCACATATTAGGGAAATACTGATACTCTGCTTTCAAATAAAATTCTTTAAGATAATTATTTGCTCTCCAAAAGCTTTTCAAGTGTTTCAAAAGTTAGTTCCCTCTAAATAAATTGAATTGCATTTCACTAAAAAGAAATGAAATACAGCAATAAAAAGTCTTTGGTTTGGTATAAAACATATAAGCCAATTATGCTATATCATCTACTTTTGTGTATGTTTTAAAATGTTCATAACTAAATTTCAAAAATAAAAATTAAATGAAAAAATATATAATATTGAAAGAGATCTGGAATTTTTCAAAGATATTATCCAGTCTTGTACTATATCCATTGGTAGACTTCTCCAACCTCATGTATTTGATTTAAAAATCCATTTAAGCAAGCACAGAATCAGTCCCATCTCCATCTCAACTGATCTCACAGAGCAGAAATCTATTTAATCCAAATACTTGGGAGGGATGTATAGTACTTTAAGAGTGAGTTCACTGAGGATATTTGAAGAGAAACTAAATGTATGACAAGTTAATACTTTGTCAAATCTTTACCTCTTTTCACATCAAAAATGTGATTTTTGTTTTTGAATGCACAAAGAATGAGATGTCAGTTTTGTATATTAGAACAGCTCATCCTAATATGCAGTAGTGAAAAGAAATAAAAAAGCATATGGGGCTAGAATCTGCCAATCTAAAGAATAAATACAATTTAAATGTGACATTTATTTAACATTAATATGTTCAGAGTTACAAGAATGATAGATACATATTACCACCACAGTAGATATGTGTGTTTCAGTGTGTGTGTGTGCACGTGTGTGTATTTGTGTTACAACTTAAGAAGTTACACTTCCCATTAAATTCTTCGAATTCTTCTTCCCTACCAAAAATTGGCCAGTGGAGGTGAAAAAGTCAGGATGATAAAAGATGATATACCTGCCATGTATACTTATGTCCCACACATGAATTAAGAGATGATATGACGGCATTGTTTGGGATGACAGAGTTGTATTCTGTGATTTCTTTCAGTCTTTAACTTAGTGATATGCCTCTTAAGAAGGAAAATAAATGAGTAAGTAAGTAAGTAAGTAAGTAAGTAAGAAGTAAGTAAAAGTAAGTAAGTGGGTAAGTAAGTAAGTAAAAGTAAGTAAGTGGGTAAGTAAGTAAGTAAGTAAGTAAGTAAGTAAGTGAGTGAGTAAGTAAGTAAGTAAGGCAGGGGGTAGGAGTAGAGAGACCAACCCGTGTAAGAATCTTATGTTGTCAATATAAGTCAGATACAACAACTGAAGTCATTTTTCAAAAGACCCATGTGTTAAATGAGTCATCCATAAATAAGGAAATTCATTTCAGAACAATAGCAAGGACATTCAAATGTTGCTCCCAAAATGTAAAAATACGTGGCATGTGTTCGTAAGGACTCTAACGTGATATGCTAAAATTTGTATTTTACCTTAATCCAGTGCCTTCTGCAGGATGCACCTGAGACCAGTTAGCAACAAACAGGAACACCTGAGAACTCTTTCTTTTCCCTGCTTCACCCCATCATAGTGATGTTGGCTTTTCATTACAGGATGAACTAACAAGTGTGTGGACTATATTGCATTTGTGAAAAACTAATATTTCCTTAACCACCATACCAAGTAAGTTACATAGGTTCTGGTTCCAATTCTTCTAAATCTGACTTCCACATGTCCTAATAAATTTATTGTTAAAATTTGGAAAGGAATGCCTACTAATTATTTGTCTCAATAACCTATCTCAGAATGTGGGCTGCATGATCCGTTTACAGACTTTGGTGAGAAAAAAAAGGCTTTTTAGGCGCTGCCTTCCCTATTCTCACTCTTGTTTTCTTGTTTTCTTCTTCACCTTCGTCGCTTCCACATGTGGTTCATCACCTCAGGAGTAGTAGAATAAATATCTCCTGGAATCTTTCACTCTCTTTTAAGATTAGACAATATGAAGACATTATTTTGTATATCTGTTTGAAAATCATTCTTTGACTTATTTTCAGAATGTGCATAGATTCTCTAAAATATAATTTGCAAAGTCCATTTGCCACATAATCTAAATCACTGTAAATTTCTAGTACTTTCCAGCAATAGCAGAGAAGTAGTAAACTAGGCAATTACAGGTACTATTGTAGTTATTGCTATTTTATTTTATATATTTTTTTTTGGAAAGACAGAAATTCAGAAGAAAGCTAGGAGCTAGACACCACATTGAATATATCATTGTTTTCCTCGAAGGTGGTCTTATGAGCTATACAGATCACCAGAGAGGCTCATTAGAGTTCAGCTGAAATTGAAAAACAACAATCACAATATTTACCAGCATTTAATGAGTGTCTACTACTTGCTAGTCACTATTTTCTCATTTTAAAAATGAGAAAATTGAGATTTAAGGGGCTTTATAAAGGGACTAAGATTTCGCTACTAATGATTTGTGATGCTAAGGTATTACGTTCCATCAATTGCACTGCTGAGAAAAACCAAAGATTCAGTTAGGTGAAACCAAAAACTTAGCAGTCAGCATAATGAAATATTTTAACCCTGATATCAGCAAGTTATATTTCAATTTTTATTTTTTTTATATATTGAAACATGATTGTACATATATGGTGAATACATATATATATATATATTATGAATATCAATACCTGTGTACAATATGTGGTGATCAAATCAGGATAATTAGCTTATTCAACATTACACAAAGTAATCTTTTTTTTTGTGGCCTTTTACCAGTTTCAATTTTACAAGTTCAGATATTCAAAGCTTGAAATGTCTACCAAAAATGCAGAAAAATTGCAGAGATGAATTGGATCATCTCAAAAGAAGCTTTGTTAACAATTGGGATGACCTAAGAATTTGTGATAATTTAACCAGCTTTGACTTCTTATGATACCTATAGACGGAAAACATTTTCTCAAGTACCTCGTTTCTACATGTTTCATGTTTACATGTTTCATGTTTGTTTTGTGGGGTTTTTTTTGTCTTTTTCGTGACCGGTAAGGGGATCACAACCCTTGGCTTGGTGTTGTCCGCACCACACTCAGCCAGTAAGCACACCGGCCATCCCTATATAGGATCCAAACCCGGCCATCCCTATATAGGATCCGAATCCATGGCGGGAGCACCACTGTGCTCCCAAGCACCGCACTCTCCCGAGTGCACCATGGGGCTGGCCCTCTTTTGTGTTTTTTGTTTGCTTTCAGGAATCTTATAAAGATTTCCTTGTACAGCAAAGTTAAGCAGTGCTTTATGAAACTTTAGTTTGTTAGGTGTGTGTGTGTGAGTGTGCGTGTGTCCCAATGTAAGATTAAAGATTATTTCTATTTCTGGATCATGATTAAAAGTGCTTGGGAAATCCTACTCAAGAGGGCACAGCTAATTCATATTATTTAATCTGGTTTTAAGAGAAGTGTAAGTATCACAGAGGTTTTAGCTAAAGATCAATGCAGTCTCAAGATTCTGAGTGGTTTTTGAAAATATCTGATATTGATTCAACCGAAGTTGAGACTAGGAATTGCTTGATATCACGATTTGGTTCCTTTGAGTTTCTTTCAGTTTCCAGGTCTCAAAATATTGATATTATTTTCAGCATCAACCATACCTACATGAATCATAACATTTTTTTTCAAAATAAAGGTACAAAGTAAGGAGTGATTGTTATATTTAACAAAATCAAAGTAGTACGCTTAGTTTATAATTTTCTACAAAAATGATCTTTTCTGCCCCTGTATATAACCAGTTGATTATTACCTAGCTTTTCTATAGTTCATATTTTCTTGATTTCAGTGACATAATATAAATTTCTTTTAGTCCCCAAAGTGTGCATTTTTACCAGTACAAATTCCTAAAAGTGTCATTTCAAACATAATGATAACATTACTACCATAATATTATATTGTAACATAATAATAATATACTAGGTACATAGCTCTGAGCTATCAGCTACATTCACACTTCAAAAGATTATGAAGGCAACTCAGTAAATAGATGAGTAAATGTTAGGTGATTTCTTTTTACCACCATTTCCTGCAGATATATATATTACCAATTCACTATTTTTTTAGATCTTGTTTTCTAATGCAGAGAAACAAAATGATTTTTTAAAAGAAATAATTCATTTATGTTAAAATTAAACTGCAAATATTTTTGTATTCATCTTGTTTAATAGAAAGGGAACTTTGAAAATAAGGAAAGCACTACATAGGCATTTATTTTGCTTTGCCATGTAAGATTCAGACACAGTAGCACAAGTGCTATCTGTGGCCAAGCTGAGAGGTCTAGTGATCATTGCTTGGAACTCTGTATTTATATGTATAGTTAAGATTCCATTATAGAATTTTATCCCTAACGTTACTAAAATAGTAATAATATCTTTAGAATGTATGGGCCAGAATTAAATAGAATTAAATGATTTTGGAATGCCTGGATCTGTCTTAACGGTTCCTAAAATCCAGACAATTCCCTTGGAACGTTGGGATGACTTTGGGATAAATCTCTGGATCTGTCTCATTCTGTATAGATTTGGTGGTAATATTTACAGTGGAACATTCAGAATCAAATTAGTTCCAGAGACGCTATCTAAAATTCAGTTCAGTGTTGGATTTGCTCTTCTGTTCTCCCTTATGAAGGAAGTAAAGGCATTCATAAAGCATCCATTCAACAAGGTTTAACCTTTATTAAAAGCCTGCTGTTTGCCAGATACATCTGCAAATTCAACCGAATCTCACATCATCATAAAAAAACTAAGTTATTTTGTATTAATCTGTTCTTCACTTCTTCCCTTTATTTACTATCTATTTCCCTTTCATCTTCAGAAAGTCCTTTTCTTTTCCTTGAGAATGGATGGTTTTAAAGTTACTAATTTAAAACTTGTGCTAATGGATTTAACATGAAGAGTGTGGGCATTACTCAGCCAATTTATGTAACAATGTTTCCATTTCCTATCTCCATTTTCTTCTTCTCCATATAAACAATTTATATGGAAGCTACAAAAGGTGACTGAGGAAATACAATAGCACAGTATACTTCCTTGTGTAGATATAATCTCATTAACAATTTTCTCTGGTTAGCAAGCTCTTTTTTGTAAATTATTTCATCTATGAAGGTGATATGAAAAATGTTCTCAAAAACTCATACTGTTACTTTTTTTTAAAATTTATATATATTTTATACTATAAAAGCATTGTGAAAATTTGAAAACCCAGAAAATTAAAAATAAAATGAACATTGCTTAACAAAAACCTCTCATGTATTTCTTCTACTCCTTTTTCTATATGCAATTTGTTTTTATGTAGTTTAAAAATACATATTTAACTTACCTCTTCTCTTAAAATTTATGACATAACTAGTTATAATAAAAGAGAAATATGATTAAGAAGTCCTTCTTATAGCCATCATTTTTTTTTAATTTTGAATCTCCCACCTTGTTATATTTTGATGATTTTAATAACTTTCTGACCCTCGTAGCTCTACCACCTAACTCCCTAAACTTCTTTACAAAGAAAACAGAGATTGAAGGTTGAACTGGCTCACAATCATTCCAGGAGCCCAGGTGGCTCCCTTTGGTAATGTTTCCCAAACCTAAGGAATTCTCAACATACTTGCTTGCTTCCTGATGCCATGGAAAATGTGTATTTCTTTTGAAGTTAATCTTTTCCTTTTACCCCCACCTCTTTCCTAGAATTTCCACCTCTCTCTTCTGGGGACTTTGTTCACAACTGAGGATAATGATTTGTAAGGTAATGATTGACCATAAACAGCATCTGCATATATTTTGTTAGATAATTACAATATTTTGATATCTGCAGAGCTTTCCTCTCTTCCTCTCTCACTATGCTTACTTTATCTGCCTGGGCCTCTATTTACTTTAGCTTGATACTCCAGGTAAAGTCTTCTTAACAAGTTTAAGTCACATCCATCTTCATAAAATTTTCTATCACACTCACCTCTACCCCCAACCCAAGCAACTGTCTTAACCTTTCTCTTCCCCTTCAGAGTCAAATTTTTTGAGAGTTTTCTTTTTCAAAATTCTTTAATCTTGTTATTCCTGCAGTTTACATGTTGAGTCATTTGCAGTTCTGGAATGACCAATGTTGTCTCTCCTATTTACATGCCTGGCCAGCTCATTCATTTTTTAAAAAATTAAGCTCAGACAAAACCACCTGAGTAAAGTCACCCCGACCTTGCAGAAGCTACTTCAGTGAGTGTGTTTCCATTGTGCTCGCATAGCGCAGCCTATATCACAGGAAATTTCAATTGGCTGATTATCCATGGATTTCCATGAAGGCAGGAACTGTAATTTATCCAGAATTGAATCTTCAGCATTTTGTAGACCACCAGGTATGTCATTCACAAAATAATCATGCCAAAGCAGCAATAACTTATTCACATCTTGCATACATTCACCTTCTTTCTTTACCGCAAGGTGCAACTCAAATGCTGTCTCCTCCAAAATTTGTGGGTGGAGGATAGTAGAACATGTCTGAGTTTTCATTTCCTCACTGGAAAAATGAAGACACTTAGAACTGTTTATACTTCCATTTCTATGTATGTGTTTATCAGGGGAGGTCTGGAAGGATGCTGACCAAAAAATCGATCATTTCTCTCTTATATATTTATATATCATTTGAATTTTCTTCAAGAACTGTAAAAAAGGAGTAAGCTTAATAACTTTAAGTTTGCTTCAAACTCGAAAATACTATAATCCTATGAATAAAAAGCCTTCCCTATTCATGCTGGTCCCTAGTAGTCTTCCTCTAAATCTGTGAAGAACATGTTGTCCTTATCTTTTTTGTAATACCCTTACATTTTTATTTAACTGATTTATGTGTCTTCCCAAGAAGACTGTGGGTACCTTTTGAATAGCCTAGTTCACATATCAAGTTTCTTTTTCATAATGTTACTTTTCCTTCCCTCTAGCTTAACCGAATGCTAAGTAAGACACAGTAGATTTGTAATAATCTTGACTAAATCAGTTAAATTGATGCTCCATGTTATAATATTTAAAATTGCTTTACTGGAGAAATAATCTTAGAATTCAAGCCTAAGGTTTTTAAAACAGGAAAATTAATTGCACTAAATTATCTCTAAGCTTACTTATAACTAGGATATTATGATTCAACAATTGTTTCTGATGAGTCCAAATTTGTCAAAAGATTCAATATATTTATATCTACATATATACATGTTAATAATGTTTTTAAAACACCAAATAGATATTTATTTGTTATTGAAAAGGTGGAAGGATCCCCAAAAGCCTAAGTTTTGTCTACCACTGAAACACGTCCTGACATCTCTTATCAGTTTTTCTTCAGAAAGTGACAAACATGCATCCATCCATTTGCCATTAATTTGCAAAATTTACTCAAGACTCTTGTGCACAGTGAGCACTGGGGATACAGGAAGCTTCAGCTCTGCATATATGCTAATGTTTCCATTGTGGATACCAGTAGCAGTGGCCTTGCCTAGACATATTCAATGTCTGAGCAGTGAGTTTAGTGATGGGCAGGAAAGCCAGGACCTCCCAACTAGCAATCACAGGTGAGACCTGGAAGGGCGCTAAAATGTGTGACAAGGAGAAGGAACCGCTGACACTATGGGAGCTATCATTATTAACCAGACCTCATTTGTACCCACAGGATGTGGAGGTCTGAGAAATTGGGATTATATTAATATCAGTATATTTTCCCCCAGAATGTATTTATTTATTTATTTTAATTTAATTTTTGATTTTGGTAAGCACAAATGAGATCTACCTTCTTAACGGATTTTTAAGTGTACAATATTGTTATACCAAAATTTATTTTTAAGTTCAGCCTATCATTTTATGAATAATCATAAAATGATAGGCTGTTGTTCTTTCTACCTCAATCATTACCTTTCTACTTATGTTATTTTCTAGAACAAACATTTTACTCAATTCTTTATCATGTATTTCAGAGAAGGAAATATATTTTTCACTGGGCACAGAATCTGGCTGCAAGGGATCCAGAAAGGTACATCTGCCAATTGAGTGACTTATGCTACAGAGCTGTGTTCTTTACGTAAAGATCTTTAACAATTCCAAAAAATGATATTTACAGCTAATTTTTATAATAAAGCCAAAGTAATTATAAATATTAGTAGGTAAGGTACTTTAAGTAATGTATCTTTTCTGAAGTTGTACAATATCCAAAACTATAATAAAAAGATGTAATTAAAATTACAAAAAGGCAAAATATTAAAAAAATAATAATTTATTCTCAATCTAGACATTTTTTATACCACAGGCCCTAAAAAATAAATAGGTCACTTTTGGCATTTACTTTTCTAGGAATATATAATAATAACGTGTCTATTGATATGTCACATTTATTTGAAAGGAGAAAATAAGATGCTTTTAAATGCTTATTTCTTTATTTCCAAACAATCTTTGGATCTCCTAACTTTTTCAACACTAGAGGGCAATATGATCTTGCTTTTACTGTGAAAATAGACCAACAGCACCTGTTCTCCATTGACAGCTTACCAAACAAAAGAAAGTGCTAATTAGGTGAGTACAGAGAGTACAGGTAACTTTGTTCTCAGGATGAACACCATGCTGTTGACATCAGGAAAAGATCTGTGAATCTTCATGTTAAAACACCAATTATTCCACAGTTCTGCACCACATACATTTTAGTCAATTCTCTTCGTCATATTTGTAATGAACAGCCAATTTTATATTGCTTGCTTAGTTCCCTGCTTTTGAATTTTATTTCTGGTTTTTGATATTCATCTTCATTTGACATAATTCCATTTGCAAAAAAGTACATGACTTCTAAAGATTTGAATCCGCTTAAATGATTAATGGTTTATAATATCTTAAGAGTAGAGAATTAACATAAAATGAAAAGGAAAACAACATACAAATGAGAAATGTGTACACCACATTGTACAAGGTCTTTCAATTTGCTCTATTTCTTGGTTATGAGGTGGAAATATAAAGCATAATAACTATATTCAAAATAACTTAAAATTGTTACAATTTCCATTTAAGATGGCATTATTATTTATTTGGAATAGAAGCTCCCTGGATACCAAATTCTATTGCTCATAGTTATATCTAAGAGTTGAAATATTATGTGCTTCTATTATAATTTATCATTTACCTGAAAATCTGTAAAAATTTCTGTGCATATGCAGCTGCTTTGCAGATGATTTGAAACTTCATGAATCATTAGGAGGTTGTGCGTGCAGTGAAATACACGAGTGTTCAAATTAATCATCCTGAGTAAAATGCACAAATACATAATAGACTTTATTTCTATTAATGTTTTGAATTTTTCTCCAAAGTGGCTTTCCCTAGGTTAGTTATTAAAAATTTGTTAAACTATTTTTAGAGACTAAGAAACCTTATTCAATAACTATCACAGAATTTGTCATAAGCGAGTACTGTATCACACTGTAATATATAAGATGCAAAGTGTAATTGGAATGAAAATATCAAGGTAACTAAAAAATTAAATCCAAAGATAATACTTAATTAGATTTAGTCACATCATTCTGTTCAAGTTATGGTTAAGGACACATGCACACACATATAAATCATAAAAGTCACTTTTGAAAAGTGGCCATAGACAAAATATTGCACAACCAGCATTGCCAGTGCTGGGATCTGGGAACTTCTGCAAGTGCCGCTCATGCAAGAGTACTTCAAAAAATTCATAGAAAGATCCATATTATCTTTTAACTCTATTTTTTTTCACAAACTTTTTGAAGTGCCCTCAAAAGATCATACATTTTTCAAACATAGGAAGAGTGTTCAAGTTGTTGGTGGAAGTGAAGATAAAATAAACTGGTAAAAATATGAACTAATCTAAGTGAAATTGAGTATATAAAATGGTAATAATAAAGCCTTAAGGAATTAAAAAGAAAACCAGTCTAATTGAAATAAATAAGAACAATGGTATAAAAGTAAGAAGGAAGTCAGTGGAGTAAAAGTATTCTAAGGATCTGGTATTTTCTGGGAAGAGGGTCATGATATTAATTGACTTCAGATGGCAAGTTATGTATGCATACTGTGATTTCAAGTAAAAACAATAAAAATAGAAATATACATATAAATTTTTCAACTTCAAAGCTAGTAGAGGAGAAGAAATGAAATGAGAAAAAAAACACTCCATTAAAAAAAGAATACATTAGAGAAAAAGAAACCTAGAGCAAGTAGAACTAATATAAACCATAAAATACATAGGTCTGTTTATGTTAGTAATTACATTAAAAGTAAACAAACTAAATTATCTTTTAAAAACAAAGATTGGCAGATTGACTAAAAAATAATAAACCTAAGTATATGCTGTTTATGAGTGACATAAGAAAATGTATGAAAGTAAATATAAAAAAACCCAGAAATATTCTAATTAAAAGAAATCTGATAATACTGTAAATACCAGGAAAATTAGATTTAAATGCATAAGAATTACTAGGGATGCAGAGATCATTTTGTAATATTAGAAGGCTTGATTCACAAGGAAGATATTAAAATTTAAATTTGTTTGTATCTAGTATAGCCTCAAATGTATAAAGCAGAAATAGGCAGAACTATAAGGAGACATTTACAAATTACCAATCACAGAGAAAGAATTTATAACATTTCTCAAGCATGTTTGAAAACAGGATAAAACAGTAAGACTAAAGAAGACCTAAACAACACAACTGACAAACTTGGTCTAAATGACATACTGAAAATATGATACTCAACAATTATAGAATCCATACTGAAGTTGGGAATATTTACCAAAATTAATCATACTGGTCCCCAAAGCAAGTCTTAATAAATTTCAAAGGGCTAAAAATTATATGGAGCATGTACTATGACCATAATGCAGTGTATCTCAAAATCAATAACAAAGTAACTAAAAAAAAATTCCCAAATATGTGAAACTTAAGAAACATAATTAATAACATAATTCTAAATAACCTATGTGTCAAAGAAATTTAAAATCTTCGAAGCATGTACCTGAAGAGAACAGTCTGAAAATCGATAAGTGAATAATGTAAGCATTCATCTCAAGAGGGTAGAAAAGAAAATAGCAAAGATAGTAGAAGAAAATAGATAACAAAGATGAGCAAAATACAAACAGATTAAAAAAAAAAAAACATAGAAAAACACAACCAAAAGCTGAATCTTTTAAAAGGCTAATCAATTTGACAAAACTCTTCTGACATTAAGACAGAACAAGAGAAATCACATCCAACTGATGGGGCTGAAAAAAAGGCGATAACTACATTTACTTCAGACATTAAAAAGATAAGAGAAAATTATTGATACACTTTAAAAAAATATTTTAATTTTAAATGTATTTAAGTGTATAATGTTTCTAGAAACTGTAGCTTTATAAAATTTAAAAGAATATATAAAGAAGCCTCAAAATGAATAAAGCAAAATAAAAGAATTTGAATAATAGTCAAAAATATTTCTACAAAGAAAACTCTATCACTGATGACACCAGAAGGTCCCATAAAATCTTCGAAGTATAAATAATTGTAATCTAGCACAATCTGTTTTTAGTGGAATGGTAAATGAGCAATACATGACATCCTTAATTTATGAGGCTAAAATAACCTTAAAAGTAATAACTGATGAAGGGACAATACAAAGAAGGAAGTTATAGGCAATAAAATCCGTAAGTGTCATATGTAAAAATTATAAACAAGATATTTATAAACCAAACCAGCTATCTATAAAAAGAATGAAATCGCATGACAAAGTTGAGGATACCTTTATGGGTAGAATTGTATCACCCCAAATTCATATGTTGAGGTTCTAACCCCCAGTACTTCAGGTGATCTTATTTGTAAATGGGTTGTTAGAGATGTAATTAGAGAAGATGAAATCATATTGTGGTAGGGAAGTCTCCTAATCCATTGTGACTGGTGTCCTTATGAAAAGGAGAAACTTGACAGCCAAGCACACAGGGAAAACACCATGAAAGGATTGGAGTTACACCACAAAAAGTCAAGGAACTGCCAGAAGCCAGGAGAGAGGCCTGGAACATGCTTCCCCAGCACCTTGAGAGGGCCCTGTTGGCTCTTTGGTCTCAGACTTCTAGCCTCCAAAACTGAGACAATGTGTTCCTGTTTAAGCCACTTTAGTCTGTGGTGCTTTGTTATGGCAGCACCAGAAAAATTAATACAGTAGCTGTGGATTGCAAGGTTAGTTGAAGACTAGAAAATCAATGTCCCCAACACTATGGCAGAGACGGCTAATTGTCTACCAAAGAATCCCCGCCCCTCTTTGCATGCCCCCACCTCATCCAACTCTTACAGCCTGATCATTGCTATAGGCTTCAGGCCCCTCAGGACTTAGCTCATCATACAGAGACCTTCACAATTCTCTCATGATGCCATTCATTCCTGGCCTTGGAAATCACCACAAGACACTCCAAATCCAAGGACTTTACTTACCCACCTAGACGACAATTTTGTGATCCTATTCCCTACATCTCTGTATCTTGAAAACATTCCCTGTACTCATGCATGGTCAATCATCAGCAAAATTCTTTACCTGCATAGTGAAACTCTTCTCTGAAAGTTTCCTTCATCTTCCTAGTGCTAACTAAACCTTTCCTCTCCCCTTAGAACCTCAGAGCTCTCTGGTCCTGCATTTTCTTTTCCAGTTCTCCTATCATTGGGTCAGGAGGTTGGTTAGATGTCCTTATTTCTCACTGTCACTTCTATGCTGTTCTCTTTTTCCAGTCCCTAAAGAACTTTAATGTTTGATCTTAGACCATATCACCCACCTCTTTTCCTGATAGCAGCAGTCAATTAATATCTGGGTTAGACTCCTTCAATTCTAGAGAATCACATCTTTTGGAAAACCCTCATTCTTTTAAAAAGCCGCATATGTAATAATTGTTGGTAATAAAGATATCCATATCCAACACTGAACTTTTGGTTTTTACGTCTCCTCTCTAATGTTGTCTTTCTTCCTACGTAAGTATATATCTATCCAACTGCTTGCTTGGTATTTCCACTTGAAAATCTAATATATATTTCAAACTTCAACAAGACCAAATCTGATTGCCTGGGACAATTTCCTAAACTAATTCCTCACTCTGTTTCCCCATATAAGTGGCAGCTCCATTATTTTATTTGCTTAGGGACACACACACACACGCAAGCACACACACCCTTGGGGTTGGTCATTGACTCTTCTCTTTGTTTACCACCAGACGCACAATCTATTTCATTCATTCTTCTACCTTTAAAATCTATCTAGAATCTGAACATATATTAAGAACCTCGTGGCTAATACCCTAGTCCAAATCAGCATTATTTCTCCACTGGATTATTGAAATATCTTCCTAACTGATCTCTGTCTCAGCCCTTGCTCCACATTAGGTGTTTTAAATACTTTGGCTATAAGTGTCATTTTACAATGTATATCAGGTTATGTCTCTTCTCTGATCAGCTTCCCACCTCCAAAATGCATCACCCCCCGCCACATTCCCATTTCATTCAGAATAACAGCCAAATTCATAGAGTGTTCTATGAAGGTCTATCTAATAGCCCACCACTTCTCTTCACTCAGTTCTCTCCAGTCCCTCATTAGAACTCTCACTATTCCCCGAACATGCTGTGTTATTCACATACTTACATCTGCACTTGATGTTTCTTCTGCCTAGAATACTTTTCCCCAGATGTCAACATGGCATATGTCCTCATTTCATTTACTCCTTATTCAAATGTAATAGTCTCAGTATAGCTGTTTCTGGCCTCCCGACACAAAATTGCAAGCTCCTTTCCAACTCTTCTTAACCCCTCTTTGTGTGTGTGTGTGTGTGTGTGTGAGAGAGAGAGAGAGAGAGAGAGAGAGAGAGAGAGAGACAGAGAGACAGAGATTTTAATAATCTATTATACGGTATAAATAATATTGCTTTTTTTCTTGCTTATCACTGCCATTAGAATGTAAACTCTTTGAAGAAGGGATTTTATTCTGTTTTGTTCCTTTCTATTCCCAGTGTTTATATCCCACTTTCTAAGGCATAGTAGAAAACTGAGTTGAAAAGGCAGGTAGATACCAGAAGATTAAGAGGTCTTATTTAAAATGTTAAAGATTTTAAATTTTCTTAAAAATTGGACAAGTATTGAGATACCTTAATTTGAATACTGACATGATAAATTTCTTTTCTTTTAGAAAGTTATATTTTGAGGAATTAATGCAATGAATTAGAGCCATGAGGCTGAAGACTAGTTAAGAATTAATCAGAATAGTCCAGATGAAGACTTAAGAAAATGAAAATATGGATGAAAAAGAGCAAGCAAAGTTTATACAGAAAGCAAAAGACCCACGCTTCAATACTTAAGGAGAAGAACAAAGTTGGAAGACTGACACTAACAAACTTCAAGACTTAATATAATGTTATAGCAATCAAGACAGTGTGGTATTGGTGAAAGAATAAAAAAGAAATAGGTCAATATAACAGAATACAAAGCCCCCAAATAAGCCCACACAAATAGAGTCAACTGATCTTTGACAAAGGAACAAATGTGATTCAATGGTGAGAGCATAGTGTTTTCAACAAATGGTGCAGGAAAAACTGAATATCCACATGCAAAAAAAAAAAAAAAAGAATCTGCACACAGATCTTTCACCCTTCTCAAAAATTAACTGAAATGGATCATAGACCGTTTGTAAATCCTCCCTAAATGTAAATGTAAAATGTAAAGCTATAAAACACTTAGAAGATAACATAGGAGAAAGTATAGATAATCTTGGTTTTGATGATGACTTTATAGACACAAAACCAATAAAACAATGTGTGAGAGAAAGAATTGCTAAGTTGGACATCATTAAAATGAGAAATTTTCACTGGGGGGAAATACACTGTCAAGAGAATGAGGAGACAAGCTACAAACTGTGAAAAAATATTTGCAACAGGCATATCTGATAGAGAACTGTTATCCAAAATTTACAAAGAACTCTTAAGTTCAACATAAAGAAAACAAATCAATTAAAAGACCTAAACAGACACTTCACCAGTGAAGATATAAAGATGGCCAGTAAGCATATATAAAGATGCTGCACATCATATGTCATTAGAGGATCACTAATTAAAATGGCAATGAGATACCATTATGCAACTACAAGAATGAGTAAAATCAAAAACACTGAAAACACCAAATGCTGGGGAAGATGTAGAGCAACAGGAACTCTCACTGACTGCTAATGAAATGCAGAACTATACAGCCACCTTGGAAGACAGTTTGTCAATTTCTTACAAAGCTAAACACAGTCTTATTGTATTTTCCAGCAATTATGATTCTTGGTATTGACCTAAATGAGTTAAAAATTTACATTTACACAAAAACCTGCCAACGAATGTTTTACAGCAGCTTTATTCATAGTTGCCAAAACTTCGAAGCTACCAGTAGGTGAATGAATAAATAAACTTTGGTACATCTGTACAGTGAAATATTATTCAGCGCTAAAAATAACTATTCTTTCAAGCCACAAAAATACATGGAGAAACATAAAAGACATACTTCTAACTGAAAAAAAGCTAATCTAAAAAGGCTAAATACTTTAAATTGTAATTATGTGAAATTCTGGAAAAGGCAAAACTATGGAAACAGTGGAAAGATCAGTGGTTGTCAGAAGATTGCAGGGAGGGAGAGAGGGATAAACAGGTGGAGGAAAAGAGATGTTTAAGACAGTGAAGTTTTCTACTTGATACTGTAATGATTGATACAGTTTGACATTTGTCAAAACTCATAGAACATACAACACCAAGAGTGAACTCTAAGGTAAAGCATGGACTTGGGTGATAATGATATATCATTGTTGGATCAGTAACGGATGCTGGTGGTGGGAAAGGCTATGCATGTGGAGTCGAAGAGGATCTTTGGAAACTCTTTGTAGCTTCTGCTCAGTAATGTTGTGAGCCTAAAACTGTCCTAAAAAGTAAAGTCTACTAAAAAAAAAGAACAAACTATTTCATAACATTTACGTACTGTATAACTTTCTAGCTCTTATAAATATACAGCCCTATGTGGGTAGCCCAGTAAGAAGCACAGTTCGAGAGTCACAGTAATTTATTTAAAAAGGTATTCTGTTCTTCACTCATATTTCCCTAAGCAATATTAAATAGTTCCAATTCTTAAAACAAAAAGGACACTTCTAAAATGTCTTTCTCCACTCTTCAATTCCCTTGTACCCCAAAGCTACGCTGGAAATCCTCTTATTACAATACTTGTTTTCTGTCAAATGCTTCATTCTTTTTAAATTTTTCCCTTTTCATCTCCTTTCTCTATGACCCTATTATGCTGATCAATTAATCTTCCATTAAGAAAACAAGACACCCTTCTCTTCAGGGAGAAATGGAAAGGGTGAATGCTTCACACTGTTTGTTGGAGGGACAAGATTGTCAATACTCTCCTATGAATTAGTTTTGTCCTGTACATAAGAAATAAGTGTTAAGACTTGGTGATTGACTGGATGTTGAGAGGGGGAAAAAATGGATCTCCAGAAGACTTCACGATTTTGAGTCAATCATTCAATATTCATTGGATACTTCTCAAGTGCCAGACACACTGTCCACCTGAAAAAAAAACCTGTCTCTACTATTCAAAAGCAATAGGAAGTCTATACTCTGCCACATTTGAGTAAAAAGGCAGTTACAATACAGGATCATGAGTGTAAAAATGGGTAAAGTGCAGAGTTATATGAAAGCAAAGAAGATGTGTGAAGAGAAAATGAGTAGATCATAATATATTAGTTTTGAGAAGAGTAGAAATACGTTAGTTTTGAAAATAAGTACATTGTGATACATTATATTCAAAAGAAAATGTCCACTAGGCAGTGATACATTCCAAAAGAAAAGTCCACTAGGCCATGGAATAGTTAGGAATGGAATTAAGGTCTGTGCAGGAATTGTAAGTCAAGGGGTAGGAAAAGTCATGATATTGACTGGCAGCACTAAGGAACAGTATGGACCATTAAAACCTTGGGCAATAGCACTACATGAATTGTGGTTAGTGGAAGAGAGCCATGGAAACAGCAAGCAAGGGATACAGATGTTTCTGGTCAAGTACTGAATGCAATTTATGAGTCAAGAAATACAAGTTAAAATTGACCTTGAAAATGTCTATTAAGGGAATACTGGGTGGCCTTAGAACAATCAGTCCAGTGGTGTAGTGAGGTCAAGTAAAAGATTAAAGTGAATCCAGGAGAAAATGGTAGTGAACATGCTGAGAACATTTGCGAGTAAAAAGAAAAAGGAAGTTAAAAGGTCAATAGGAATATAAAATTGTTGTCATGAGGATTTCAAAAAGTTCATGGAAAGATTCACAGTATCTTTTAATTCCACGAACTTTTTGAAGTACCTTTGAACATGCACATTTGCCAAGTGAAAACTCTATGGATAAGTGCTATGAGATTTCAGAGAAGGAAAGATTCCTATGGACTGAAGTCAGCATGGGAGAATTCAGAGAGGAATGTAAATTATTTTAATCACGGAAGAATAAGAAGATATGAATTTTGACGAGGAGAGAGGAAAGAGAGATCTGAAAAGGAAGAGAAAACCCAGATCCAGGACCAGGCAGGGGAAATACATAACTGATTTTGTCTTAGAATTACAATGGAGTATTCATTTTCTTTTTTTTCTCTATACACTCACGTTAAATCAACTTATAGCCAGCATCAATAAAATGATTGCCATCAACTAATAATTGCTTTGGTTTAGCTCAATATTCATTCTTTAAAAATCATTATTATATTTAGCATTGATTTGCATCCTTGTTCTTTGTCTCAGTAGACCCTCACAGAAGCAGTTATCCATGAAACATACAATGCTCACTTGGCCCTCATATTCTTACAGGCAAGCAAACCATAAAATAAAGGTGATAAATGAAGCCAAAATGTAGAAATTTACTTTATGACTGATAATGAATCAAGGAGAAAAAAAAAGAATTTTGCCTAATGTTTAAAATTGAAGTTTAATTTCAAGACATCACAATTTATTAACATATAAATTATAAAAGTAATAAAATGTATAATTGGCTACTTGTTTTGCAAATTTAATGTTACTAATAGTATTGCATTTATAGTCACATGTTACATTCATATGTAGAATCTCTTAGAAACTATATTTTAATATTTTAGTTATTCTTTTTCTGAATTTAGGTAAGCTATCACTTTATCATTATGAGTGGAATTTGCCTGCATCAAGAGTAACAAAAGATTACCATCTCTTAAAATTCATTTCAACAATCAGTTCTCTATCACTGACTTTCTTACCTAGGAGACACTTGAAGTTCTCAATATGTAAATGCCAAGGGATAATTTAGATTGTTTCAGTGCAGTATAACTAGATTCTATTAATCTAGTTTATAGGAAGTTTTAGTAAGATTTTTCTTCGTTATTTATCTCACTATCAGGAAATTACCTGTGTAACATTCTATACTACTGACTTCGAGCTGCTGGTGATGGAAAATAAACTCTTTCCAAATAGGCACTCTCTTGTGCACAAACAGCTATAAATTCCAGTTATCAAAATTATTATTCAAAGAACTCAAGGAAAGAATGAATGTTGAATTTAATATCCAGATAAGTTAAGTGACCAGTCCAATATCACACAGCAAATACAAACCCACATTTGCTGATTAATTCTAAATATCTCCTACATTGCCATTGTACTGTATTGGTACCCTAAATATCAAGAACTAGAATTTTCATTGCATGCACAGGACTTACAAGGAACTTTATTGAAATAGAAAATACTGAGTTTTTTAATTATATGTTTTCTAGCTATAGGTTTCATCTATCTCATAGTTACTACTTCACTTCTTAATTTTACACAACATGTAAGAGTTGAATAATTCTTTATCAAAGGGAGACATGCTCCTTTCAATTTTGCTGGCATGATTACTAGTTTTCATCTAATTGCTTCGTATTTTATATTACTTTAACTTTTAGATATTGCAAAATAAAATATCAGCTTGGCTGTAAAGCAGAAATAGCATGGATGGTCACATGTTAATATATCCCATATAGAATTTCATCCTCCCACCTAAAACTAATCCAGGTTACACAATTTTCAAAGTTTGGAAAAGCATGATAAAAATTCATGAGAAGAGATTTGGAGAGATTTCAAGCATTCTGCTACTTGTCAGAGGCAACATTTTTTGAGATGTTCCTATTTTAATACTTGATGACTGGAATCTAGAATTATTATCTATAACAAAAGTTACTTATAAATGCTTTAAAAGGATACGAGGCTCTGTACCAAAATAATTCACTCAAAAAGCCTATATGGTAGAAAAGACTGAGAGATTATGAAATGTAAAATATTGTGTTCTTCAAAATACATTTGGGAACAAAAGAATAAAAGTAATGAAAGTGGCCATGTTTTACATGTAGACACAGTGAAATCAATTTAAAATATAGCAAAACTAATGTGGTAATACCTAGAATATATATATTTTTTATCTCAGTCTAGGTCAACTTTAGTAATTAGTAATTTAAAGCAGTTAATTATACTGCCCAAAAGGCTTCTGTGGCAAAAAATTACTGCCTTGAGTAGGAGATAGATGGTGGCTGTGAAGGTTTCCTGTGTTTTCTTCAAGTGACTAGAAGGGGTGTGAATAAAAGACTTTAGAATGAACACTGTCCACTTAAATCCCTGCTCTAGCAGTTGGTTAGAGACCAACTAAAAAAATTTGTATTTGTTTTTGTGGAATCCATTTCCAGTTTTGGAATCTTTGCCTTTCCAATTCCATATTTCTCCTTCCTACAGCATGCCAGAAAATCAAGATAGAGTATTTAGCACCTTTATCTAATGCTTTTTTTCCTCTGGTTTATGGTCTGTTTTACTTAAGATATCTGAATGTTAGTTAATTTTCAAGACCACGGTGAGTCGGACTAAAATGATGATCAATGCAATTTGATCCTTTAGATTTAATATTACTAATATTCAAGTATATGATCAAAAATACAGTACAGACAGTGCAGAAAGGTGGTGTAGATAACTATCTCCAAATGAAAGAGATTGGGAACAGTCAATTTTCATCACTAGGGTTACTTTAAATCAGTACAAAATGTTGCATTGCAGGCCAAAGTCAAAATACTGATGCATATCATTAAAACTTAATTCCACTAACTTAAAATCTTTCATGCTTCCAACTATATACTAAAAACTTTGTATTTATTGTCACATTTAGCCTTCCCACCAATTCTATGAAGTAGCCATTATTACCCCACCATAGATCATGAACCTGAGGAAGAGAAAGGTTAGTTAGCTTTTTCATGGTTATATCATGAGGAAGGGCAAAGCTGGAATTAGAATCCAGATTTGGTAGAATCTAACATTACCACCTGCCACTTACTATGTTCCAATACTATTTCATCTTTAAACCAATCCACTTTTGGTTAACTCTTTGGTTAACGTTGAGTATAACTCTTCTCTATCAGGACTTACTCTTCACAATTAAGCCAATTAATCTCTATTTTTTTTTTTTAACATTTATAAGTTCATAGAAGCCAGAAGCACATCTTGCTTATGCATCTTCTAATCTTCAGATATTTTGTTTCTCTGACTGGCTCAAAAGAATAGTGAAAATAATATGCTTAAATTAAAAAAAAATCCCTTACTCAAGAAATTTACTATGCAATTTTCTTTAAGAGATTGTATACCCCGTAAATAATCCTTTTATACAAATTTGCTTTTTGACTGTAGGGCACATCTTGATTAATACATTCTCACTGTGTAATTTTACTCAATTACTATTTACTTGAATTGCGTTGACCAGTCTTCTAACCAACTGCTCGAGAAAAGTTTTAGGTGGGCAGTATGTTCACTCTAAAGCCTTTATCCATACTTCTTACAGTCACAGAATGAAACTTTGGTAGCCACCATTTATCTCCTACTCAAGGCAGAAATTCCTTCCACAGAAGTCTTCTGGATTGATCACACTCTACCCTGTGTTGGTTGCTCTGATTGATGGAAATCTTACTGATTTTAGAAAGTATTGTTTTTTTTCTGACATTGCATAGAAATAACTTTCCAATATCTTTCAAATTTTAGTCTGCAGCTGTCACATAAGACATATTCCCTTTTCATTAAAAAAATCCTTCAGCATACAAAGGTAACCTTATTGCTCCTCTGCGGTCTTTTTCCCTTTAAATATGACTATTTCTTGGACTGGTGATCATATGACATAGTTCCCAGATGTCTCCTTATATTTTATATTAATTAAACCTTTGGTATTTGCCTACTACTGGTTAAGCACTCTGTAAGAATTCCTATCAAAAAGACTTTGATTAAATGGGGGACCCTGACACATATATAGCATGTACACCATAAGGTAGTAAGTACTGTGATAGAACTGTGGAGAGGTAGAGCAGGAACACCTGGTCCACCCTGGAGGAAAAGGAAGGTCAAAGAAGGCTGCTCTTCACATGATGGCTCAGGAACCTGAGACTGATGAACAGGCCAAATGATGTCAGACCTGTGCTAAATGGAATCACTGATAACAGGTTTTTGATGTTGATACTAGGATTCTATCAATGCACTCTAAGTTTGTACTAGCCTTGTATCAGTCTATTCAAACTTGTGGTTCCTATTGATTTGAAGTACTTTTGTAGTTGCTGAAAACTACACAGTGAAGAATTATATTTATCCCTCCGAAGTTCATTATATTAGGTCCATCATTCTAGCCAACTGAACGATCTTTTGAAATATTGGTTTTTACCCCCACCAGTTACTGAGAGTGAGATAAGGGACAGCTTCTCTGCAGCTTAAGATTCAATAATAGCATTGGATTTCAGGAAAAAATACAGCAATTTAAGTTAATTCTCTTGCATACTACTTTTAAAATACTTGTTAGAACTGTGAAGAGTACCAGTAAATTTGAGGACAGCATGTTCTAAAACTGATTAGTCTCTCTACTTTCCAGAGAAAGTGACACTAAACAGTGTGCCATGTCCTAAACTCTACCAAACAACTTCACAGAACTAAGGAGAACAATCAATAAGCAAAGGCAAAATTCAGCTTGTTGGCTGGCATATTATGAGAAATTGCTACACCTCGTCACATTTTTCTACAAGATAACATAATAATGTTGCTTAAATTGACATGTAACTTTTAAATAGATTTTCTGAGTGACAATTTATCAGAAAGGCATTTCCTGACCAGCCCTACAGCTTTCACTTACTCTTTTTAACCCAGCACCTTGATTTATTCATCTTCAGAGTATACTCACAGCCACTATCACAGGGTCTCTATTTTGTTTTTCCCACAAGAATACTAGTACAAGCCTCCTGAGAGCTATTTTGTTCACCCTAGTACCTCAAATAGTGTCTGGCACACATTGAAAATAATAGAAAATAATATTCATTATCATTATGAACATTATCGAGCAAAAGTAAAAAAAGCTATTTCTTTGTTTAAAGTGAAAAATATGTCCAGCAAGAGGAATAGAGCAATTTAAGTACTAAATTGAGTTCAACCTCGATCGACCAATTTTAGCATCATGCCTGTGGTTATTAAGAAAATGGCCTATTCCAAGGACAGCGGCTTCACAAACTGAGATATCAGGAACCATAATACTTTAAATGAATTAATAACTATAATTTGTAAATGACGACCTGTGTTTTATTTTACTTATTACAGTATATGAAATCTCAATTGGACTGACATAACAATAGTGAAAGATTGGTTGAGAAACAAATCAAATTTAAAATTTGATTCTAATTATTCACTTGTACTTTGGGCAATGTATAGAATTAGGACTTTATGTGCATTCACAGGAGCACATGCATCTCTCCATTTGCTTCCCTTCCTTGTATTAATCTTTAGTGTTGCTATATTTATTTCTGAGGTTTAAATTATTTTTATGTAGGTGTGAAAGACTATTCAGTGCCTCAAGAAGAAGAACTCTTTTGGGATGTCTGATGAAATGTGACAAATTCTGTGGATCAGCAGTCTACAACTGAATTTCTGATTCAGGAATGGAGTCAAATCACAGCATCTAAATGTGCAAAATAGCCTTTCCTTCTCTCTTTTTCTTCCATTAGCATGGCAGTTGGCCTTTGGACTGCATATCAATGATACTACATTTAAACTACTAAATATAAAAATTATTTATGGGGGTTTAAAATACCAATATAAGAATTATTTACATTTATTGTTATCATTTTAATTTTATCACTAAGTTGCATTTGCTGCATGGAAAAGATGCCACTGACAATGAAAGAGGAATATATGGGAAAGGAGATAAGGACTTTACTTAAAAATTTCATAAATTAAATTGGAATTCATAGGTGGGAGAACAGTTCTTATATTAAAATTGACAATATATCTCTCACATGAATTTCTCACCCTGTCTTATCTTTTATTTATTGCTTAGTGTACTTTTATCCACTTCTTCTGTGTTTACACCAAGCCATTAGATTAATAACTGCTGCCATAGTAAACATGCGTAACTTGCTCTCCACCTGTGCAAGACAGCATTTAAGCTGATGTGGCAAAAATGAATAGAGAAAAGGAAAAAAAGGAAAGAGGGAAGAAAGGAATGAATGAAGGAAGGATGGATGGAAGGAAGGACAGAAGGAAGGAACAGAGGTAGAAGGAAGGAACACAGAAAAGAAGTAGTGAGGGAGGGAGGAAAGAATGGTGAAAAAGGGGGAAGGGAAGGGAACAGAGAAGAAGGAAAGTGGAACAAGAAAGAGAAGAAAGAAAGGCACAAGTGAAGAGAGATTAAGGAAACATTTCTATATTCACATTTTACATGGGCATACTGAACCTGGCTTTCAACTTCCACTTGGTTATGGTTGAAGATATATCCCATCAAAGTATTTTAATGAGAAGTTTAAATATTTTAAATAAAGCACAACACAAGTGTAGTTGATGGTGAATGTTCAAAATAGGGAAATTTTCTAATTTGGGCACACACAAAAAAGTGTTTGCACATCCACAAGTGTGTGTCTGTTGGCTTGCTAAAAGTTGCTTTCTTTTTTTTTTTTTTTCCTTTTTGTCTTTTTTCGTGACCGGCAACGGATCGCAACCCTCAGTGTCGTGCCCGTACCGGACCGGGACCGGCAACGGGATCGCAACCCTTGGTGTTGCGTCCGCACCTCCCTCAACCAGTGAGTGGCCGGTCTGTATGTGGGATCCGAACCCTTGGCGGGAGCGCTACCGCGCTCCCAAGTGGCGCACTATAGCAGTGCGCCACCGGGCCGGCCCCATAAAAGTTGCTTTCTTTATTGAGCTCTTTACATATTTAGAACAATAGTTTCTAAAAAGAATAAAAGTTGGGTTCTGTACAGAAGTCTCAATTCTACAACATAAGAGTCATCACTTTTGTTTTCTCAAATACCCTGAGTACATCATCAAATCATGTACTCAAGTATTTAAACATAGTCAATTTCAACCCTTCATTTTTTAATCAGCTACTTAATTTTAATTAATCATGATTGTTTATTTATTCTAATGAAATATCTTAAATATCTCTTTTGAAAAAAATATTTCTAAGATAGTCTATATATGTAAAGTACCTAAAAGAGTAACTTGAAAGCCATTATTTAGTCATACATAGATTATTTTGTTATAACCTATTTCACAGTCTTAATTGTCTGGATACTCATGAATATAGACAAGTATAACATGGCAAAGGAAATAAATACATCGAGTTATATGAGCAAAGATTGTCACCAGTAGGAATGAAGAATAAGTCACTATCCACATTTCAAAAAATTCTATTTGTCTGGAAATGCCTGAAGCCATTGATGAGTTTGGAATTCATTATCAGACTATTTTGGGATTTGGGAAAATTTGTTATCAATTCAATATTATTTCTAAGATAAAATTTGTATTTGTCAACTCTAGAATGTGATAGCATTCCTCAGAAAACTGAGATAAAAAAATCTTGGAAATAGGACACATGTATGGATATAAGTTCTGCATTGAAAATGACACCTCTAACTTCTGAAGCTTACTGAAAATAACTAAAAAACAGTGCATTTAACACTGTATAACAGCATAGCTGAAAGTTTCCTGAAGTGTTAAAGAAAAGGTTAGCTGCATGTTACATCATGAGGACTGAAGGCAGTAGCATTGTGTCTGACACCTGACCCGTTTCTCTCACTGTATAAAATTAAAATAAACCAACAAACAACATGGTTTCTCTTTTTCCTCACTATCTGGAGTACATAATGAATGAGAGTTTACCTTCTCTTTTGTTGTCTAGTTTTACGAAATATGTGATATAGCAGTGTTTAGCATGTTTACTTTTACTGTAAATTTTACTAGGCCAGTTACTTTAATAAAACCTTTGCATTTGTTTTGGCATGTATCCATAGGTGGCATTTCTAATCTCTCTGCCATCTTTAAACTGATGGTTAGATGATGCATCTCATCTTTATTTCTTTTTCTTCTCCCGAGTACACACTATATTTTATAGGAGTTTCTGCTAGGCATATTTACATTTTTCATTAGTGCAACCTTTAATAAGGCAGACATCTTTGTTACTTTAAAATTTTGCTCTACTCAGAAAATATATATTTGTTCTTTATACATCCCATAGTTTCTACTGGGGGGAAAAAAGAATACTTCAGGTTAGACTTTAAACATAATGCATTATCAATGAATTTCAGCCCAGAAAGAATTAGCCTTCTGGGTGCATAGCTTCTCCATCTTGGCTTCCAGCCAGGGCTGATATTCTAGTTTTATTTTATAAGTTTCCCCAGCTGCTTTCCAAATCTGGGGAGGCAGCAAAAGCCAGAATCTCCTAGTTTGAACACAGTATGCTAAACACTTCTCTGTTCTCCCTGAGAAGTTGCTACTAAATGAAGCACAGCAAGTTTGATCTATGGATTTTATTCTCAAAGGCTCCTTTTCCACTCAAACAGAAAGTGCAAGGGGATCATATAAACAGTAGGCCTATTGGGGACAACTATTTTACTGGGTTAGAAACATTTATCTAGCATCTTTAAGAGCTAATGTTCATATTGAGATTGAATTACAGATGCCTTTTTGGAAGAAGAAAGAATAGGTGTAACAATTTTAACACTCAGATAAAATGTAAACAATTGTTATTTTCTTGAGGTAAACATACCTATGGGCATCTATTCCTATTTAGATTATCAAATATAGAAATTCTAAATTATGAGTTTATATATTTATATATAAAATAGCCCCATTTACTTCCTTTTAGTATTTAGGGTAAAGAATTTAAAATAATACATTTCTTAGATAATAATTTCATCTTACAGAAGACAAAATACAATTTATATACATTTATATTTTTATTTATTATTTACACACATTTTGTATTATTTTATTAAAAGAAAAACAATTATTAAAATTCTTGTGAGGTTTTATGTTTCTTTTATTTAAGAATGATGCCTGGGTTTCTAAATAACACATATTTTCCCTTTAAGGGTGATGTTTATGTTATAGTTAATAAATCATATGCATTACAAGTTTTTCAAAGGGTTTTCTATGCATCAATCTTGGTGGTGACCAGTTGCCATTCAGATAGAATCAGAAAGGACTATGCTGCTTAGTGTTCAATTTCCAAAAATAGTTCCCATTAGCTTATTCTGGGATGTCTATCAATGTAAATGCTGTGTAATATTAATCATCATAAGGTAAATATTTACAGAATTTCTTGTTTTTAAAAATGTAAGCAATCACAGCAGTTTAAATTCTCATTTATATATTGAGATAAATGTATGTGGCAAGTATATTTTGCTTATTAATCTCTTATTGTTTATGAATTCCACTTGAAGACTTAGACTGTTTTTTTAGTAAGTAGACTTTATATTCTCTACATACACTTGCCTCATGAAAAAAACATGACCAATATAGTACCTACTTGACATCTCGATATAACTAATTGGCCTACTTTTAATAGAAGAGATATTCTTTTAATATAAACAAATCTTTTAAATCTTTGTAAGAAAAAATCATTGCTTCCTCCTTTAGGGGAAATTCAACTAATTACAATAACTTTTGTCTTCATCAATTTCTTCTTGTGTCAAGAAACTCACAGCACGTTAACCATAAAGTTGGTGAGAAAGTGGATAACTAAAAATCACCCTAAAAGTTACAGAAGCACATCAATATCATGGTTTGCAATTTACTTGAAAACATTTATCATCTTGAATTAATGAGAAATATTCTGATAGAAGGCACAGCGAAAGCGAGCAACGGTGATTTTGATAGAGATATGATAAAGTATAAATTGTTGAAACTTTTTCAGAGCTTTATGAGAACACAAAGTATATATATATACACATACATATTTATATATGATATATATATATAGCCTATCATAATAAAACATATCATCACTTGAAAATTCTATGATAGTAACCAGAAAATACAGTATCTTATTAATCAGGACAAATTACAAGGAAAATAAAGTTTAAGGTTCCTTTGTGCTTAGCTTCCTCTAACAGATATATTGGAAAGGATGAGTAAAACCATATTTAAATAACATTTCTTGTTTTTCACCTTATTTTGTGAATGAGGAATTTGGAGGTATTCACAGGTATTTCATAAAGCTGCTTCTGTCCTCCTAGGAACCTGTGCTTATGTCATATGACATACATTGTTCTAAGAATTTATTTTCTTTCCTAATAGGAGCTAAGAAGAAAACATCTGTTTCTTTATAAGGAATTTATGACAATTTCAAATGTCTGTGACAGCTGTTTCTCTAAAGCAGACCATTAGAATGGAGCATGCCTATAAATCTCAGGACTATGCTGTTGAAGAGAGAAGGAGAGAAGTTCTGGTCTTCAGTAATTTGAATGCCATGTTCTCAGTAACACTTCTTGGGGAAACATTTATAACCCTACAGTTAGCTTTGGATGCTGTTTGTAAAATTGGCGATTTCAATATGAAAAGACTAAAATTATTATCAAGGGGGGGTGTTTTTTATGCAAATGTTCTGGCAACTGTTTAAAATATTTCAAGTTCTATATCTTTTACTCAGGATTGTATTTTCCATTTATAGTGCAAATAGAACTTCTACAAAGAGTAATGACAGGTAAGCACACACATGCGGAAAAGGGAGATTGAATTTGGTTTAAAAATATATGTTTCCACATAAGTCTTTCACGAATAAAACTTTATTATGTTCAACCTGTTTACATAGCTAAGCAACATATATCCATTTATTATACACTTCTTGGTTTCAGCAAATTAAGCAGTAACTTACCTAGAGAAGCATTTCAATTTTTTCTTTTTCTAAGTTGAGTGTATCCCGAGTTAGAAAATGAGATATCCAGTATTCAGGTGCACTTGGCTCCAGGTTAATTAGAAGGAGCTTTCAGTTCATACAATCTGCCTCAACAATATTCCGAGAGCAATCTCTAGCTCCAATTCTAGTATCTGAACTCTTCCAGCAGAGTCTTTTTATTTATACACACATCGTCCTTTTCAAAACAAGCAGCCAGTTGGAATGATTCAAACCTCTGTTCAGCACACCGTTAAAATGCAGCTTCCTTCTTGGACACGAGAATTACTCCAGGGAGCAGACCGAGTACAGCAAAAAGGCTATGAGAACTATTTAATCACCGGAATACCAGCTGCTCCTGCTCTGCTGCTGCTGCTGCTGCTGCTGCTGTGCCTCTTGTTTAGCTGTAGTCGGTCCTTCCTTCCCTCCCTCCCTCTTTCTCTCATGTCTCCAGAACTATATGGGCAGCTCTGCCGGATTATGATTGGCAGAAACAGCCAATTCCTTCAGCTAATCATCCTCGAGACTTTCAAGGACCTGGAGCTGTCGTGATGTCATCCAGGCGGTGGGATGTTACACATGAATACATTCCAACAGAAGCTAATTCAGAGATCGGCTGCATTCCTCGCACACCACCGTGATTGATTAGATGCTCCTTGAGAATTTGCATAATCTTTCATTGTACAGTTGGACTATTTCCTATGAAATTCGAGAATAAAATTCCACTTTGTAGCTCTGACACTGTACCACTATATTCTATTGGGTTAAAAAAAAAAAAAGTTCAAGGTAGGTTTTCTGCTGTAACTCAAAACACAAATTACAACTCCACAAAAGCCAGCAATGAGCAATAAGAAACTTGAAGAAATATTGTGAGCTACATATTGTAGAAATTAATAGTATTATTTTAGACCATGATAAATGTTAGGGGCAAAGAAAGTGTGTGTGTGTGTGTGTGTGTTTGTGTTTACTGTATGCATTGTTTTATTTATTGAGGTAAATTACTAGATTACTGTGGCAAAGTTCTCTTCTATTACCAGCACTGACAAAAATTCTTTCAATGTCTTGGTTTTTTACTTGGCAAAATAAGATGAAGTGTTTCTGCTCTTTGTTCTCTACTAACTCGTACAATCTCATAAAGATACTGTAAACTACTTTTATATGCTTTATGCAAATTTCTTTGAACTTCTTCATTAGAATACATACACAATATAGGTAAAATGCTTTCAAGTGCATTCCTTTATTCCAGATTATATGATTCCTTGTGATCTTCTTGCTTCAATACCTTCTTTTGTCTCCACCATTTAATTTGGTGGAACAAGATGTGTGAATAAGACCTTGGTCCAAGACCCCTTTAGGCTAGAGAACAGAGCTGCAAACTTTCGTCAACTCCAGGCACCCCTCTGACATATGTGTTTGGGATTCCCTCAAAACTCAGCATTTATTGATAATGTGGTTATTCAGATGAATGATTTTAACATACCCAGTATTACTAGTGTTATTGCACTGCACAAGGTTTTGAGGGTCTACAAACTGTGGACATATACCAGATAGAGATTTAAAAAATCTAAAAAATTATAAAAAATACCTACCAATTATTCATAAACAACAAATACAATATACTACATCATAGATTGTGTCAGCTATTTTTTCAGATGCACATGCTAAAAGTGTATTAAAGGAAAAACTTACATTTTAAAAATTATGAAAGAAGAGTCCAGGAACTTCTTACCACCTTTTAAAAACATTTGAAATGCAAAGGTGCATTTGAAGATCAAGTCAGAATTTTCATAGTGATACACATCAAAATTCGAAATGGATAAATAAATTGCAGCTAAATATTTCAATGTCATGATAAAATAATTATTTCTAGAACAGTATCATATCAAACTCTAACTGCTGAGAAACAAAATAAAAGAAGATAAATTTTAAAATCTAATTGAAGATTTTCCATTTTATGTAGTTTATAAATATTACCTTTTTCTTTGTTCAAGTTTACTTCTTATTCCTGTCTTATCTTTACAAAAATGATTCAAATGAAAAGAAATGTTATTGTAAAGTACCTGAGGACTTAATCCTTTTGATGTATTTCTATTTCACAACTCAATAAAGAATGCCACTTTATCAGAGTAGTTTCAGTTATTGGAACTAAATGCCAACACAGTGATTCTGATTACAAAACCATCACATTAAAACATGAAACAGGGTTTACAGCCTCAGCACTGGTGATAACTGTAGTTGATGTTAGTTGATTACAAGTGAAAGTTGTTTATCATTGTTTTTGCTAGTATTAGACTATAAACAATGTTTTTAGTTGAAAAGACACATTATTCTCAGGAGTAAAATGAATAATAAAGTGAAAGTACTTTCACAATGTAAAAGTGTCATATAAAATATTAATGGAAAATACTCTTATTAAACCTAAAGTTCTTTTAAATATTTGTTAAACATTACCTTTTAGAAACAAAAAATCCAGAGATGAGAGATTAAAATTTATTGTAAGAAAAAGAAAAAAAACACAACAAAAAAACCTTTACTGTCATTTCTCATTGTTCATAAGTAATAAATTAAATATTGAGGACAGAGGGTCCCACCATGTACATATATATATAAATGAATGTAAACCAACCATAAGTACTTTTTTTTCTACTCCTGGGGAAAGTTGGAGAAATTCACAACATCCAGAATAAACAACCAAAACAAAATAATCCCCAAAGTATTTTAAATATATTTTTCTTATAATTTCCTTTGTATAGTATATTCTCCAATGATTAAAAGAACTTATTTGTGAAATTATGATCTTTTATCATTTTCTAATCTGTCACGTTTAGATAATAAAGCACATGGCCTTGGACATTTTGGGGAGTGAATGTAATATGCAAGAGAGAAGATAGGGAAGAATTATTTGCTCAAAATGTTTTTCTTTAATCATTTAACCTGCGTTTCATAATTTACAGGCCTTGCCCTTAAGTCAGATGTAGCATCTATCCAGTTGGTTTGTAGTAATATACATTACACAAAACATTTACCCAACTGCTTATAGTTGAATTCTATAAGGAAAAGAGTGGATGTTCCTATTTGTCTTTGGATACACCATGAAATGTAATACATTTTTTCCTTTATCTATTAAGACATAAGTCTAGACTTATACTAGACCTCGATGGATCTTTTTAAAATAGAATTGAACTTGAACTAATTAACTTTTGGAGCTCTACATATTTTTATTTGATTGCACTCTTGCTTCAGCAAAAGTAAAGTGGTATTCATCCACTATAGAACTTCTTTTTTCAACTAAATTTATCTTACAAATTACCTTTTAAACTTTCAGTGGAGTTTCCTTGAAAGATCAAGGAATGCATATGTGTCATATGCATTCTTTCTAAATTACAAAAGTGAAAATGTTGAAAATATTCTATAACACACACTTATAATGTATAAAAAGTATTATGTTTTTATACTTAATAATATATATAATTGTACTTTATTTTATATATGTGCCTATTTATTCAATAGAAGAAACAGAAAACAAAACCAAACACATGCTTATTGAAAAAAGAAGCTCATTTTTTATTTTTATTTTTTTTATTTTTATTTTTTATTTTATTTTATTTTTTTTTTGTCTTTTGTCTTTTTCCGTGTCCGGCAACAGCTCGCAACCCTCAGTGTTGCCCCCGTACCGGACCGGGGACCGGCAACGGGATCGCAACCCTCGGCGTTGCTCCCGCGCCTCGCTCAGCCAGTGAGCGGGAACCGGTCTGTATGTGGGATCCGAACCCTCGGGCGGGAGCGCCGCCGCGCTTCCCAAGCGGCGCACTATCCAGTGCGCCACCAGGCCGGCCCTCATTTTTTATTTTTATTTTTATATATTTTCATTATATATCAATTCCTTTTAAAGTGAAAGTCAGACTGTAGTTATATCTACTAACAGAAATATTAGAAGTCTTCAGAAAGATTCTGTATATTTAACAATTCCAAAATTTCTAGTCATTATTTTCTTTTTCATTAACTTGTTTATTTGCTAATTATTACTAACTGCAAGGTTTAAACACATGCATCTAAAATAAATAGAAATTTGTGCAGAGAATGCCAAAAATATTTTCAATTACCTCATAATTTCTATTTCTTACAAACTTTTCATGTAAAAACTTTTTTATACATGCATGTACAGATTATAAATAGAAGATATTTACATCTTTAAGTATACATTTTTATTTTTTCTAAGTTTTTTTATCTCCTTTCTCTAATTGTACTGCAAAAGTAACAATTTTGAATGAATACAACCAATTACACTTATAGTTCTCATAATTTTAAATAAATGCAACTAATTTATTTTACATTTTAAACCACTAAAGCTTATGAACGCAAAATTCTACTGCCATGGTACCACTTACTGTCTGTCTCTTTTTCTTGCAATTATTACTATTATCATTTTATCATTACAACTGTCCTATGATCCCAACTAATACAAAAGGCTCTTGCTCATTTTTTAAAAGAAAAATCATGAGTAAAAGAAACTGCCATGTTCAAAGTTTATGCCTTCAGGGGGGGAAAGGCTCTAATTGGACTGTTAGTGACTAATACCAAAATTTTTTTCTAAGGGGAAAAAAATCTACTAGCAGTTATCCAGATAAGAACTCATGTGAGCAAAAAGGAGCATAAAGTCAGTTTTGCTACACTGGTATCACAACACATGGTGAGAAAAATCAGCACCAAATAACATTACTTGCGTAACAAGCACCCCAGTCACAGACTTAAATGTTATCTTATTACACATCCGGATCCCTTGTTAGCAAGTTATTGAGGGAGAGAAAAGATGGGAACTGCAGGTTGGAAGAAAGAATCTTTTTGCCAGCATCACTGTAGTGCATTGTTTTAGCAAGAGAAAAATCAGCATGTTAACACTTCAAATAAATCTTTTGAAGATGCAAAGCTTGAAAGGCCAACAGACTAAACAGTCTAATTCTGGTTTGGCTGATAATTGCCTAAAGGAACATGATTTTTAATAAATTGCAGTTGTTAGTCAAAGCACCATTGAATCACAAGAATTGTTGTGTCCTGAAAGGGTAACACACAAGTGAGACCCACGGTGAGGAGGCAGAGGACAGAAAAAATGACGTTTATAATCAATCCTTGCTTAGTGCATTTCTCTTTTTGAGGCTGTACAAAGGTGATGAGAGCTCATAAAGTCCATTAATTAGGCCACAACTCCAGAGGGAGTCTCTCATCAGAAGGGAATCTTTATCGCAAAGTGTATGGTATATGGTGTATCTACAACAGGCAGTTTCACTTTGTTTCTTTATTTCTCTTTCTTTCTTTTGTAATTTGCATTTGCCAAAATTTCATTATGGCTTAATGGCAGTTTTCTTCTGAGGTAGGACTTACAGGTGGAATCATTTCATATTCTCTAATTTAAAGTCCTAAATGTTGAAACTAAGAAACCTACTTTCAGACCAGTATACTAGCATCACAGTGATAAATTTGATAAAAAACCTTTCTGTCGCATAGGGTATTTTGTTTCACCTGTTAGCAAATTCTTTTTACCTTAGGTATCCCGATATCATTTGTTTTCTGCCTGCTCCAGTCCTTGGGGGAAAGGCATCTCATTTATGAGCTACTTCAGCTAATGCTTTGATCAGCAGGGGAAATCTTAATTTTTCACCAAGCCTTAGTAAATCAGTTTCTGTCCTGTTAGCTTGAATGCCTCACTCTAAATTACCATCACTCTGGGGTAATTTACTGGATGCTCTCACTCATTTTCCTATTTGATTTCAGCATAGCGGTGTGCGTGCGCACGTTTGTGTGCGTGTGTTGGGGGGTGTATGTTGAGATGGTGAGTTGTGAGCAGTGGTATGAAAACATGAGATGTTTTAAAGCTAGCCAGCAATGTCTGAAAGGCGCCTTATGCTTGAGAGGCGATACAAGTAAATGTGAGAGTTCTGATGACCAGACTCGGTCTGTATTCTAAGACCTGTAAACCCAGTGGTGGCTTCTGCAACCGGCTAGTTCTTATGTATGAAGCATTACATTGCTACCATTGACTGTTTTATACACACACACACATAACCCCAACAATGAAGTCATTGCTCTTTGCATATATATACATATATATATGAAAGTTATATATATTCTTAATACTTAGAGCAGTGCTATGACATATAGTAGCTACTCACATTTAAAAAAATACATTTATGAATGAATAAATGAATGAATGATAACAACTCAGAGTTAGAAAATGGAAAGAATGGTGTTATAACATTTCCCAAACATATATATCTCCAGTGCTACTCTTGCACCAGTTTTGTATTCCACAAATACAAGCAATAACTCATTTCAAAGGGGAGATGCAAAATGCATAATAAAGCAATTTTCTCTATGGATAAGAAAACCCAGATTAGTTATTCTTTATAGAACTCACGTCATATAAATCTCGCTAATATTACTCATGAAAAAAAGATTTTAGTAAGAATAAAGTCTTCTTTTCTTCTTTAAAGAATTTAAAATATTTAAAAAATAATGTTAATTTGTTTTGTATTTACAGAATCAGAAAAGTGGCATTGTAATGTCTAAATTCTTCTTCTTGTGAAATGATTTGTCTTCTGTGTTATAAGTAGCATTTTATTTTAGAAATTTAGAGTTGTTCTTTTCTGAATAGAAATTATCATAAATAATATGATTATAAAGTAACTGAAATAAATGCAGTAACCTGAGGACAGAGATACTTTAGCAAAAGAAGACAAAATAAATAATTAAATATAATATACAATAAATAAATACAATAAAGTAAAATGGATTCTGATACTGTAAACATACTAAATAATAGAAGAATGATAAATTTGATTGCCAGCTCAGCTGTTTCCTGTTAGAGTGTGGAAAAGAGAGAAATAACTAAATTAAGAAGAAAGAAAACAGCATGTGATGATCATAGAAGTATATCAAAGAATGTACTTATCACCCTGCTAAAGTCTTCAATATTTTAGGTTCCCATAGAGGGCAATATTGTCTAAAAGATGTGAACCAAGAATCTGCCAATTCATCTCTGTTGATATGCTTTAAAGAAAACTGCTGTTACAATAAATTTGATGCTGTACTTCCCCTCAAACTCTGATATATAAAATGATGCACACAAAAACACAGAGCAGGGTCTCATCAAAGGCAAACAAAATTAATTTGATATCATACTTACTAGTAGATTATTTAAGTGAATAGCCTTCAGTTTTACCTATAATAGGACTCAGCTACTGAATCTTAGATAGTAGATAGTATTCTATCATATAAGTAATACATATATACACGCACACACATAAATGCATAGTAATTTAGTCTAGTATAAATATTAACAAAATAGTGCCTTATTTAATGCCTGGAAAAGAAAGGTAAACTATGGATAATAGTCAAAATGAGCTAAATTACAGATAAATGAAAGCCTTGTCTATAATTGAAATCCAACTCCAGAGGATATAACTACAGTCTAGGGGTGAGCCACGGAGAATGCAAAGTTATACTTAGCTATAGATCTCAAAGTTAATTCTATCACTAAATTGTCATGCGCTCATATATCTTCCTGTATCTCTTATAACTTGAAAAATGGTTGCTTCATCATAAGCTTCCTCTTGTCAGAGATGCTAAATATATTAAAACTAGAAGCATTTGCTCTCAAATGACCTTTGTAGTAACTGTTAATTTACACTGAGCAATACTGAAAATAAAGGAGAAACATTTTGCACTGTGTAATATCAGTAAAACATGATATTGTTTTAAATATCCCATTCTGTATAAATTTCTGTACACGTGGTGATACGGAATACATGGAATTATGAGGCATACTGTCATGGTCTATGCTGTGCCTCAGATGCAATTCTACCTTCACAGAGATGAGTTTCTTAAGTTCCCCTGCTTGTGGAGTGTCCTTTCCAAGATTATTGTGATTATATCATACAGTAAATATTTTAAGGCTAACAAAAATGAAGGAAATGAATAAAGCTATAGGTCAGATTTTAGGTCCTTTAGTCATAAGGAATAAAAACCTATACCTTTTAGTTAGGACACCGATTTGCACATAAAGGTCAAATCAAAATATAATAAATTGTTTAGTTTACATTAAAATATGCTAATCTTTAACATTCATTACTTATTGAGTACAATTCTCAAGTCTAAATAATTGATATTCCTCAATCTGCCAAAGTAACTACCATAATCAAATAATTCTTGTGTGTTTTTTCCAATTAAGCAAGAGGTGCATTTAGAAAACTCTGGTTTATATCTCTATCGCATATTTCCAGACTACCTTGAAATGAGTTATTCCTCCAGTGTAAAACATTATTTGTCCTATCCCTTTCATGTCCACTGTTAGGGTAGCGTAAGGAAAGAAAGCTGTTGGTTGAGTCTGACTTATCAGTCACAGCTGTCAGCAACTGTTTGTTTGGATATGCCTGCTTTCATAATACATCCAATACTAAAGCTATTTTATCTCCAAAATAATTTTAAAAGAACTTCAGTTCATAAAGGATGTTCTGGTAGATTGTTTTGAGTCTCACAATGATTCTATGATTAGTTAGTGCAGTATTATCTACACTGTACAGGTTAGAATGCTGAGACATGACTAGCAAATCTGGGATCAGCAAGAGGACTCACCACGCCTACGTCCTGTGTTCTTTCCACTACACCAAAGCGTTTCTTGGAATAAATCTCTCTAGAGAATGCCCTTTCATATTACTCCGCAAGCTGGGTGGCCTTTCAGATGGCCATCTAAAACTCTACGCTCTATAATGCACTTGGTAAAATATAGATGGGATAGGTGTCATACTTTCAACCTTTCTAGATGGCAAGTTAGCAATAATTTTGCAGCATTCAAATTTTACATCCACTCCACAAAAATTTTGTACACAAAAGCTTATCTATACCAAGAAATGGTCTAAAAGTCAAGATAGCAGGAATAATTTGTTAAGTTTTAGGAATACAAGGGGTCTTCAAAAAGTTGTATTATCTCAATTCCATTTTCAACAAACTTTTTAAGTACCCTTGTACTAGGCAACACAGGGAATCAGAGTCATTAAAATATGTTAATGGAAAAAATAAAATGAGGCAACTAATGAGATTTTATTTTCTGTACGTATTTATTTAAATTATACAATTTATTTTTCTGATTTGAAAAACAGGTTTGGAACATAGAATTTCTCAGACCCATGTTATGATATCACAGTCAAGGACATTGGTTGTCAAATTTTTGTGACCCACAACACACACACACACACACACACACACACATAACACACAACTGAAACAAGGGTTTCATAAAACAATTCTTACTTGTACTATGTACAGTGCATTTTATTTTATTTTTTTGTTCCATTCCATTCAACTTTATTCCATCCTATTCAATTCCTTCCCATTCCATTCTATTCTATAAATATTTTGAAATGCTTACCTGAATCAATTAATGTAAATGCACATAATGAGCTGTGAAGTGTATATTGAAAAATAAATCTAGATACATTATGTATTTACACAGCACTGAATATGAAAAAGATCTAATCATTTCTATGGTCTAATAATTGGAACTCTTTTCCAATATTTCAATTTAGCTCAGTATTTTTATGTCTAAACAGAACACCAATATTATTTATAATGTGGTTACTGTCAATAGACAATGCTATTCGTTGGAGAATATAGACCCAAAGAGGCAGACCAGGCTATCATATAAACACAGGAAAAAAATAGAGCTTTGAGTTTTACAATAATAACACTTCCTCTTCACGTATACAACACCAGAACAACTAATACTTTGATACCCTTTAGGACTTTAATTATTTACAGTTATAAATTTATAGATACACACTTAGAAATCCTAAACTTCCTATTAAGTGGGGTAAATGAGTTGTCATAAAACCACGGAGGGTAGCAACTCGGTATTTTTTCATAATTATTTGTGAAAAAATTTCATCATAGAAATCTTACTGCCACCTTAGTGCTACGTCACTTAATATCAGATAAGCACTTAGAAATCCAAATTTGAAAAAATTTAAGAATAAAATTAATGTTTATTTAAGCCACTGAATTTTGAATAGTTTGTTACACAGCATTAATCAACTGGCATAAAGTTCCTTTTCTCTGCATCTAGAACCATTGTTAAATATTACGTACTTAGATAGATATATAAATTGAAGGAGGAAAATGTAATTTTCACTCGTTTTCTTAACACTAGAATCTATTTAATAAGATCTTCTTTAACAATGCTCTTTTTAAAATATGAGTAAATTTCAAGATTTTTCTTCACTCTTTAGGTCTGCCAATTTCCTTGAAGCAAACACACTCTATATTTCTTAACAAATTTGTTGTTGTATTGCAAAGATAATGAGGGGGTTCAAAGAAATAATGTCATTCATATCCTCAATAGAAGTATTTGTTTGTTTCCCTACAGTGAAGATATGGAGTAAAAGCCACATTAAAAAGAAAAAGTATTATGAAGTTTTTGATTTGTCACGAAACGATTCTAAACTTATGAAGAAAGGCATTTTTTGACTGACATCATTTGTGAAAGAATTAGAGAACCATCAATTTTCCCATAAAAGAGCAACTGTGAAGAAAGATTTACCTATAATAAAATGAATTCTTAACTAAAGTCACTCAACATAAGCTTTCATGTTGGGATGATTTAGCTCATTTGAAATGAAAATATGTTAATATTTTATTGGTTCATACTTACAGGATAATTTTATTTGCCCAAACAAAAATATAAAACAAAGAAACAAACAATAACCTCATGGTTTGACTTCTAATTTCAACAATACATTTATTGGTTCATTGTTTCCTCTTTCTCTTAAAATTAACTTGAGACATATTAATACTTTCTATATGTAAGAGAAAATATATGGACAAATGGCTAGTATACATCAGATCTCTCATCTTTTGGTTACTAAGAAATAGCAATGATAACAATTGTCCAAAAATAATAGTAAGTAGTAGTAATGATCACAATAACAATAGTATCACAATTAATGTCACCACGTAAGAGCAATGAAAACAATAATGGCAAGTACTGTTTTTTGAACTCTCGTAGGGGTTAGCCAAGGTACTAATTGGTTTGAGCTTACTTCATTAAAAGATATTCAAATTTTTAAACAAAATCCAGCCCAAGTTATGATAGGTCCTAGGTGAATCTTATTAGAGGGCACGGATTATGTAAATGTAGACATTTATGGCCCATAATTAGTTAAGATATAGGAATAATATTAAGAGAAAAGGGGGAAGAGGAGCAAAATGAAAACAGAATAGAAATGAAGCTGCAGCTTCAGGATAATGACTGTAGCAACCACTGAGTGAGCCTGATATCTCCTAAGCAACTGACATTTATGAATTTACTTAATTCACATGGAAAAACCTACTTCATAAGACACAAATGAAGATATTGGAGCACAGAAGGGTTAACTATCTAGTTTTCCAAGATGAGAGGTTTGGCACATGAACTCGGTTTGTCCAGTTCCTGAGCCCACAATTTCAACCTCGGACCACACAAATAGGAAGAAAAGCAGCACCCAGTTGTGCTAAATGTCAAGGCTGTTTGGCTCTTTCACTCCATATTTTTCAAAACACTATTAGATCTCTCAATCTTTACATTTTAGAACATCTGAATTATGAAACACAGAACAATGTCACACTGGAAATAAAGCATTAAATCACTACTAAGATACCTTTAGAGGCAATTTGTTAAAAAGGAAGGAAAAGCCCTGCCAAATGACAATCAATAAATTGAACAAGTCCATAGCAAATTAAAAGGAATGCCAGAATTAGACTTAAGAATTTATCTAGATGAATGAGAAACCTTTTAGTAAGGTTGCCTATACAACCTGGCTTGACATGGACAGTTGTAATTATGTTACAATGTATGACATATGATTATATCAGTTATGAAAGTTGTAAATAATTCCTGCTGTTCAGGTTTCCTGTCTGATTTAGCATATTCTTGAGTTTATTATTCTCTTTAAACAAAGTATAATTGTTAATAAATGCATAAGGTGGGGATTGGTAGACTCCCACTCGGTGCTCTCTGCTTCTGCCATATTTTCTTCTAGTACTGCATGAGATACACATGAAAAGCACAGAGTTGTTAACTTTAACATGTGGTTAAATATGAAAGAGTGCCAGTAATTATATATCTCTTTTCTATCTTTCCTTGTACTTTTCCAGTGTCAACCTCTCTTTTCAGCTTAGCATTCAGGATATTTGCTGGTAAAACGAAGATTCTTGGCCCCCCAAAACACTGTTAGGACAAATAAATGAATTCAGTAAAGTTGAAGAATACAAAGTTAACATACAAAATCAATAAGGTTTTTTATGCCAATAGTGAATTATTTGAAAAAGAAATAAAGAAAGCACTCTTTTTTTACAACAGCAACCACAAAATTAAAATTCCTAGAAATAAATTTAACCAAAGACATGAAAAATCTCTACAATGAAAACTATAAAACATTGATGAAAGAAATTGAAGACACAAATAAGTGAAAAGATACCCTATGATCATGGATTGGAAGAATTAATATTGTTAAAATATTCACACTACCCAAAGTGATTTACAGATTCAATGGCATTCCTGCCAAAATAAATGGTATAAATGTTAAAATTCATGTGGAATCACAAAAGGCCTTCAATAGCCAAAGCAATCTTGAGCCAAAAGAATAAAGTGGATGGCATCCAACTACCTAATTTCAAAACATACTACAAAGTTATAGAAACCCAAACAGTATGGCACTAACATAAAAACCCATGTAGACCAACTGGACAGAATAGAAAGCCCAGAAATACACTCCCATATCTACAGACAACTGATTTTTGACAAAGGTGTCAAGTACACACAATGGGGAAAGAATAGCCTCTCCAATAAATGGTAGGAAAACTGGATACCCACATGCAAAAGAATGAAAACAGATCCTAATCTCTCACCACATACAAATATTAACTCAAAACGGATTAAAGATTTAAATGTAAGTCCCCAAACTATGAAAATACCTAGAAGAAAACATAGGGAAAAGCTGCATAACATTGGTCTAGGCAAGGATTTTTTGAATAAACCCTCTAAAGCATGTGCAAAGAAGGCAAATATAGACAGATGGGGATTATATCCAACTAAACATCTTCTTCACAGCAAGGGAAACAATCAACACAGCAAGGAGAAAACCACCAGAATGGGAGAATAAATTTGCAAACTATACATCTCATTAGCAGTTAATATCCAAAATATGTAAGGAACTTAAAACACTCAACATAAACAACAACATATAACCTAATTAAAAATGGGTAAAAGACCTGAATAGACATTTCTTAATTGAAGACAAAGAAATGGCCAACAAGTATATGAGAAAATGCTCAACATCGCTAATGATCTGGGAAATGCAAATCAAAACTACAATACCAGTCAGAATAGCTACTATCAAAAAATCAAAAGATAACAGGTATTGGCAAGGTTATGGAGAACAGAGATCACGTACTCACTGCTAGTGGAAATGTAAGTTCATAGAGCAATTTTGAAAAACAATATGGAGGTTCCTCAAAAATTAAAAATAGAACTATCATATTATTCAGCAAGCCTACTATTGGTTGTATATCCAAAGGAGATGAAATAAATATGTCAAAGATATGCCGGCACCCTTATTCCTATAGCAACACCATTAGCAATAATAAAGACATGGAATCAACCTATGTCACTCAATGGATAAAAGGATAAAGAAGATGTAGTTTATATACACAATAAAATAATGTTCAGCCATCAAAAAGGATTAAATCCTGTCACTCACAGCAATATGAATGAACCTGGAGGACATTATGTTAAGTGAAATAAGCCAGGCACAGGAAGATAAGTACTGCATGATCTCTCTTATCTTTGGAATCTAAAAAACTGTTCTCATAGAAGTAGAGTGTAGAATAGTGATTACCAAAGGATGGTAGTAGGGAGGGGGGCAATGGTGATATTTTTAATCAGTTTGAAGAAGTTTTGAAAATGTTTGCTTTAATGTACATGATATATGTATGCTAATTTTAATATTTTTTGGAAAGAAATTTATTTTTGAAAACTGTTTCTGAATAAGATTTTTTATAGATCTACCAATTCATAAAACTATTTTGTTAGTAAATAAATATATATTTCAAAATGCATAGTTTTATTATTTTTAGTGCATCCATGTACTCTTGAAAGTATAATGGTATGGTCATAAAATAAAATTTTTGACTGACGCATAGGAAATGTATAAGCTGAGCCTTAGTGAACATTCTTAGTGAAAATTTGGGGGTTTCTCAAATTTTGTTGCAGGAACATATTTCCTGTTTTTCTAAATACAGCTGTCTTTATTCAATGCCTATGTTCTTTGGTCATCTTTGCAGAGTCTCTCTCAACAGAATTGTTTTCCATTAAAATTAATCTATTTACATACTTACCTATCATTCTTAGTCAAACTTGAAGTTATACTTTATCCAATCTCTTGTGGATATGAAAAATAGAATTAGGAATATATTGTCCTATCAGTGAAGAGGAGAATAGCAGTCTAGTGATTCAGAAGACCTGGATTCTTAGGTCTGATACTGTAACTAGCTGTACCTTGGGTCTGAACATCTTTCAAAATGTTTCCGGAGGAAATGATACCTGCTACATACACAGTTTACTGTATCCAATACAGAAATATTATTCTACTACTCCAGGAAACTTCTACCCAGTAAGATAAAAGTTACAAATGACTTTATTGATTGTTCGTTCAGTTACTTCCCCAAACATCCATTTAAATGAACATCAAAGTAGTCATTTTGACAATAGGTGATATCAACTGACTTTTTACTCTCCAAGATTCTTGAAATTTTTGTTTCAAAACCCTCACCCTGATGTTTCCAAAAATCCAAAACTATTACATTATGATTCTTACCCAGTGCTAGGCAGTCCCTTCCAATCACTGTGTTGAAAGACAGTAAAGTCTCATGAACACTCAAACTTTGCCCTCTCCTCTGAGACAACCCTTACCAGTTATGCTATAAACTTGTCTTTGTATTATCAACAGGTTATTTTGGTGATGTTCTAGGGGAGAAAGTATTTAACATTTCTCATTGGGAAACTGATGTGGTTATAGATATGTAGTAATGTTGTAGAGTTACGGTCTTACAAATTTTGTTCATACACTAACTAAAACAATTTGAAACGGTTTACTTCACTGCACATTTTAAAATTGGCATCCGCTCTTCTATCATAAATTTAAATAGTTGCAACAGATAAGTTTCTTGCACATTTCAAATGTGGTCTATCCCCATTATTTGTAGGTTCCATATTTGTGACTTGAGAAAAAGATTTGCTTGTTTATTTGTTTGTTAATTTGACTTTATGATAACACAGAGGAAGTTATAGCAGTAACCCAGATGGATTTCAGTAAATAATGTGGTATAAATTGTTTGGAATATGTTTTTTGTTTTGTTTTGCTTGTTTGTGTGTTTGTTTTTTTGCAGATAAGGCCAAAAGTATTAGCTGACAAATCAGATGGATAGTGTGAGAAAAAGAGAGGGGTCAAGGATGACCCTAAGGTTTTTGACTTCAGCCACTGTAGAACAGAATTTACCTTAAATGAGATAAGAAAGACTGTGATTAGGGTTGGATTTGAGGATAAAATGAGTACTTCTATTTTGGACATGTTCAGTTTGAGATGCCTATTAAACCCAGAAGTAGAACTGTCAAGAGAATATTGGATAGTCATCTAGAGCTCAGGAAAAAATGTCCAGGGGAATATAAGTGTGAGATTCTTCAGCACATATAGTGCATATATCCAGGAGAGTGAATGAGATCACCAGTGAACGAGAGTAATTGGAGAAAATAAAATGTCTGAGGACTAAGCCATGGGGTGCTCCAAAGTTCCATATTAGAGAGCTGAGGAAGGACCAAAAAAGAAGATTAAGAAAGAACAGCCAGTTAGTTAGAAGGAAACCAGGAGAGTGTGGTTTTCTGGAAGGGAAGTGAAGGTTGTACTTCAAGGAAAAGGGAATGGTTAAATTTTCAAAGGCTACTGATATGCCAATTAAAATGAAGACTGAGCATAGACCACAGGTAACGTGTGACAATAAAAATAATATTTTTTGTTGGGTAATAGTGACAAAAATCTAATTTTGAGTTTACTTAAAGAGTAGAAGAAATATTTGAGACTGAGAAGAGAAAACATTTTTGAGGTTTTCTCGTTAAGGAAACAAAAATGGTATATTAAATAATGGGGGTGGGGAATAGAGGTTTTATTATTTTAAGGTTAGACAAACAGTGGCATATTTGTAGACTGATAGGAAAGATTCAATGGATAAAGGAAATTATGATAGAGAGGAGAAATGAGAAAGAGTGTAGGGAATCTACTGATCAATGAAGGACTTACCCTTTGCTAGCAGCACAGACAGTTCCTGTAGCGTAATAGAAGGGAAGGCAGTGTGTACAGAGACAATAGGCAGTAGGATGATGGGAGCTTGTGGACGGTCTCTTCTGATGCCTTCTGTTTCCTGGATGAAGTAAGAAGCAAAGTTGAGAGAAAAGACTGAGAGGGAGTACTGAACATCTGAGGAGATGGTGAAAGGTACAAGGGAATTATCTAGGAGAAAGCTATAGTAAATAGGACAAAGTAGGAATTAGTCACGATTTTAAAGTGAAAGTAGTCAGAATTTTTACCTACCACTTTCAGCTGCATTGGAACAGATAAAGATTAAGAAGTGAGTTATTATCAGATTTGGCATTTTGCCAAAGGTTTACAATTAAAGGAAGGACAGATAAGGGATTTAGGGTATTTGTCAGGGTGATTAGAATTATTGAACTTCAGATTTAATGTGGGAATGAAGACTCGAGGAAGATGAGATGTAATGAAAAGTTCCCAACATCAATTTGTGGTTCTCAGTGGATCAAAATATAAGTGGATTTGTGATGCTAGAATGAGTGAAATGGGAAAAAAGGAGGAGGTGGCTAGACAGTGAGATGTTCACAATTGAAAACACTGAATAGGCAAAGTCATGTGGTAGGCAGAGTAATGATCCCCAAAGTTGTCCATGTCCTGATCTCTAGAACCTGTGAATATGTTACCTTACATGGTTCTAAGAATATGGCTTAATCAAGGATACAGATGGAATGAGACGGGAGTAAATGGTTAATTAGCTAACTTTATAATAGGGAGACTATCCTGGATGATCTGGGTGACCCCAATGCAGCCACAAGAGTCCTTATAAGGAAAAAGCAGAATTAAAAGTCACAATGATTCAATGGGAGAAAGACTTGATATGCCCTTCCTGGCTTTGGAGATGAATGAAGACAGCCATAAGGTATGGAAAGCAGGTGGTGTCTAGAAGTTGGAAAGGGTAAGGAACAGATGCTCCCTTAGAGCTTCCAGAAGGAATGTAGGCCTTGATTTATGTCCAGTAAATCCCATTTCTAACTTTGAGAACTGCAAGATGATACATGTGTATTGTTTAAGCCACTACTATTATGGTAATTTGTTATAGCAACAATGGGAACTTAATACCAAGAAACTGCAATACTGTATTTCATAAGGACAAGATTTAGGATGTGAACATGGGAATGGGATGCTTAGATATGGGTAAAGACAAAATCAGTAGGTGAAAGGAGTTCAAAACCTGAGAAGCCAGGAGTGGGAGGATATCCACGCTCACGCTGAAAGGTCTTTGATTCAGGAGAAGAATATTAGAGTGAGACTGACCTTCGAGAAGTATTTCTCTAATATTGATCTATTCCACATTCATCTCTATTTGCCGACATGATAACTCTTGCCACCATCACATCTACGGATCTCCTTAGGTCATTCTTAGAATTGTTGATAGCCTGATACTTTATCTCTTCACCGATATAAATCTAAAATGCACCATCAGTGTAACACAAATATGACTGAATGTGAAACTTTCTAAGTGATGTGTAATATGTCATCTTTTCTATCACTTCTCTATTCTTCTACAAACACGTTTAGTTTTAAAGACTGAATGACTTTATTCTACTACCTGTTTGTGAATAAAACCATATTCTTAGAGTTACTCTGTTGTTTAGTCCCATTATATAGTTTGTAAAGGGGTTCAGAGAAATGATGAAAATAAACCTGTAGTCATAGAATGATGAAATCACTCTTGAAGTTTGCACTTGTTTAGATCATCCTTGGAACACAAAGTTCATTGATGTGAGTCCAGTAAAGATACCTGATAAAGCATATTTATAATGCTCCTTCCACCTCTGCATTTCTGAAAGGAAGTTTGTTTTAGACTACCGAAGAAAATGAGTTTATTTTTATGTATCTAGAATTAATAAAAACAATTCATTTGGTATGATTGCTTCATATATCTGAGAATTTTTTAAAAGAATACAGAAAACATGTTATGTAAAGAATACTTTCAAATGATAGATGAATACATTATTAGTGTTGAGATATTGCTCAATGATTTTGTATGGAAGAATTAAAAATTCAAAATATGTTTATGAATTTCAACATAACAAGCCATTCAACAGCATCTGTTTTCAAAGCTAACCAGAATTAATCATGAAATTTCCTATTGCACACATACTGATCTGTGCTTTGCCTTTGTGACCTTTAGTAAAGGAAAATGTCTTTTCTCACTTTGAGCTTCCTCCAGGTACCTTTTGCTATTAACATACCTGATCAACTAGTACTGTAATCAGTTAACATTTCTAATAAGGCATAAGAAATCTTCCTGCCATATAAATAGGAACTTCTTGTTATATGTAGTTAGTTTTATTTTTTTAATTTATTTTTTATCTGACAAATGAAAATTGTATGCATCTGTCATGTACAACATGTTGTTTTAAAATATGTATACCTTGTGTAATGGCTAAATTGAGCTAATTAACATATACATTGCCTTACATATTTATCATTTTTTGTAATGAGAAGACTTGAAATGTACTCTCTTAGCAATTTTCAAGAATACAATACATTGTTTACATTGTTATAGCTATAGTTGTACAATAGATCTCTTGAACTTATTTCTCCTATCTAACTGAAATTTTGTATCCTTTAGCATCTCCCCAAAGCCCCTCTCATCCTCCCCCACCCAGGTCCCAGCCCCTTTCTTTCTGTTTCTATGAGATGAAATATTTGACACTCCACATATAAGTGAGATCATGCAGTATTTGTCTTTCTGTTCTTGGTTTATTTCACTCAGAAGAGGATATCTAGTATTGTACAATTAGCATTTCAATTAATTTCTTAAAAAGAAAATTGTTCTTTAGACCATAAATCAGAATTTTGAAGGACTTCCAAAAGGTACCAATGTAGCATTAAAGGCTGAAACTAGATGATTTGAATTTGATTTTAAAATATTTGCATTGGTTAAGAGATGAACTCTTTATAAAATATAAGATAAGGACTCAGCATTTTGATGGGAGGAAGCCAGGTGCATTATCACTGAAATGATATCCACTTATTGATGTGAAAAAACAGTTGATATTTTGGACAAAGGTTATGAAGTGAGACAACTATGATAAAAAAAAATTTGTATTTATAAAATTTAATGCTTTTAATTCATAACATTTCAAAAGATCATTGTGATAATTCAGTTTTAAAGGAACAAAAGAAAGACAATTTTGTCTCTATTTGACCTTGATCTTTAAAGGGAGCAGCATAACTTTTGGAACTGGATAAAGAGATATCCAATATGAATGAACACCATAAAGAAAGTTACCTGCTTTCTTACAGCCCGATGGTTTCGCTTGTCTTTGCTAAATATTCTCTACTAAAATCTTGAAAGATTTGCATTTTATAGCAATGAAATGAAAAACAAAACCAAACACTCAGTACATTTCTCAGTTCTCAATCAATGTTGAAATGGAATCTGAATTTAATTATATCATATGCATGTAAAAAGACAATAATGTGTGCTTAAAACTTGACCTTGCTACTATTTCAAAAGAGAACTGTCAGGCCTAAACTGAAGTTTTCAGCAAGAAGACTTTTCTTCAATGTCCTTGTTTAAGGATACAATAACTGAGAGAAATACATTTCTAGTAAATAATTTGTATGCTCATAAATCTTCAGATAATCAATGTTAAAATACAAACTCATTTGGATTAGCAGAAAAAGGAATCAGTCAGTGAAAACCTCATATTAGACATTTTTATAATGAAGTACAAAAAATCATAAAGTAATGACAAAAATAGTGACTCATGTTTAACAGAGTGAATGGAAGAAATAGTGATTATTAAGTATCTGACTCCATATTTTATCTGTTCAAAATATGGTCCTTTCTTCATGTTTGTTAAAAGCAACAGGTGGGAAGTTTTCCGTGAATGAGAAATAATAGAGATTACCAGATAAGCTGTATTTGAAAGTGCAACATAAACCTTTTTTAGAGAGGAGGAATTAGATAGCAGATAGTTTCATTCATGTATGACAACAAGAAATAAAGTATAATCAATTTGATGAAGCATGACATTAGCATAACCATAATATACATGTTACCCAGAATATTTATATTTCTACTTAGGTATCTAAAATGTGTAGTTCCCAGAAAGTTTAAGTTTTTATGGAAACAACACAATCTTTTGAAATTGTGATCATGCCATGTTAACTTAATTGTGACATTTCCTACCAATATATATCTTTAGGCCCATGAGTGATTCAACTCTTTTTCTCTTGTACCTTCTAGTATATAATTAGTACCTTACATAATTGATGATTGATAAACATTTGTCAAATTAAATAGATAATCTCCAGTACTTTCTAATTAATCTTTTGAAGCTCTAAGAAGAGGGAAACTAAACTTCACATCACTAGCAAGAGTTCCTGGAGTTCCACGAAGTTAATGAGTTACTAAAAGTAATGTACCTGTATAATTTTTCTTGCTCTTTCAATTTAATAGCAAAAAAAGAGTAAGGTTTATGTAATTAAGAGTGAATTTGTTCTATTTCTCAATTCTTATGCAACTACCATACTTTTATATTTCCAATACATTTTTGCATTCGCTTAGCATATTTTCATTAAAAAATTGAGCACATGATAGACAACATGATAGTCATTGGGGATACAAGATGAATAAGATATGATAGCTCACAATTAAGAAATTCAGAATAGAGAGTGAAACACCTAATGAGATACTAAAATCTCTTTTTAATATATTAGGTACGATGACAGAGGTTGTTGGGAAAATACAGGAAAATGGTCAGGGCCCTTCAGATGTTCAGAATCTTGCTGAGCATTTGATGTAAATATGCCCAGGTGTTCCTTGGTTATTGTCTGATGTAATGGCACATGTGCACCCAGATGTCCTGGGTTATGGACTTAAGTATAAAGGATGAGTGGCTCTGATCCACAGTGCCCTCCACCCCCAGGATGCGCTGGGGGGTGGGGGGTGGGAAGGGGAGGTCACTACTGCTGCTGGAGGCTGTTGCTGCCAGGGCCCCCCAGGACCCTCCAAGAGGCCACTGTCACTGCCAGACCTGTAAGCTGCTGGACCTGTAAGCTGCTGCTGCTACTGCACTTGTGTCATCTGCCAGCAGCTCCTAAGATTTTTCCCAATTACCTAGCATGGACTTGCGTGTGAAGGGCCTGGGACCCAGTCTGGCATTTAAGGGGTCTGGGGACCCAGTCTGCACAATGGGTTTAAAGGATCTAAGCCTTAGCCCTGACAATATAAATGGAAACTTAGTATCTTTAGTTGTGATTTGCCTTACTTGTGTAGCTTGACAGTTGGCTACCTTGGCAGGATTTTGACATTAGCCCTAGCTTTACGGAGGTATTCACAGTGTTTTCTAAGTCACCAAGAATGGGTGATGTTTAATGCTATATAGGTGTCAACTGATGTGTTCTATGCACCGTTGTCAATTCTTTTGGTTTATACCCTCACTTATGGCATATAGTCATTGCATCAAGTATAGACATGTGTGCAATGAATGTGAATCTTGGGACTCTTTCTTGTAATGCCAGAAGAGACTTATTTTTCTTTGGAAATCTTGGTGTACAGAGAAAAAGCTATACATATTGACACTATAAGAGAAACAGCCTGTGAAGAAAGCCTGCAGAAAGATAGCGCAGCTATGGGAAATTCAAGGGAATCCATAGACCCGAAGCCACTGAATTAAGCTAATTGTGAATCCTGCTATTTCTGAACTTTCATTACATGAATCAAAAAATATTTTTGTTTGAGATTGAGTGAGGTTTTCTGAGATGTTACTTGAGTTGGAAGGTACAATTGGTTTAGACACTGTGATGTTTTCATACTTTTTTTTTTTTGTTGGGAAAATATAGGAAAATGGTCAGTACCCCTCAGATGTTCAGAATCTTGCTGAGAATTTGCTGTAAATATGCTCAGGTGTTCATTGTTACTACTTAATTGTGTATGGGCACCAGGTGTCCTGGGTTATGGACTTGAGTACAAAGGACTAACAGCTCTGATCCAAGGTGCTTCTCAGAACTCTCAAGAGAAGCCACTAGGACAGCTGCTCCTAGCTCTGAATAAAGCCTATTAATTTTTTACCCACAGCTCCCAGGACCTTTTTCCTATTACCTAGCTCGTAGACCTGAGTGTGGGGGTTTGTGACCCAGTCTGTGAAACAGACTCAAGGGGTTTGTGATCCTTAGCTTTACATTTTTAGAAATCCTTCCCAGCCTTTACACATTTCTCCTTTCCTTAATAAACTTCAACCCACCCACTAAGGCTGAACTCAACTGTAATAATGCATATTAAGCCTTCTATGATCTCTCCAGTCAGAAGTAATTAATTACACCTTTGGCTTCCACTGTATTTAGTGGCACTGATTTAACTGTCTTGCATTTTAGTTAGCTGTTTTCAGTGAGAATTTCCTCACTGGCTTTGTGATTAGAAAGATGAGGTTCAAATGTCAACTCCTCCAACTACTAGATGGAAGTTCATTAAACTTCTTTGACTGGGAGATTCTTTCTATCTGTAAAATAGTGATAATGAAAACCAAGAGTACATAGGATGAAATTAGAGAAGACAGGTGTGAATGATTGAATTATGTCTCCCACAAAAACACATGTTGAAATCCTAACTCCCAACACCTGGGAATATGACTATTTGGAAATAGGGTCATTGCAGAGGTAATTAGTTCAGATGAGGTCATACTGGACTAGAACAGGCTCCTAATCAAATGACTGCTGATTATAAGGCGATGGTCATGTGAACAGAAGGAGATACACAGGGACAGCACCATGTGACAACAAAGCAGAAGTTGGAATCATGCAGCTGCAAGCCAAGGAGCACCAAAGACTGCTGGCAAATCACCAGAAGCTAGGAGAAGGCAAGGAAAGATTTCAGAGGGATTATGGCTTTGCTGACATCTTGATTTGGCACTTTTATCCTTCAGAACTGAGATAAATTTCTGTTGCTTTAAGCCACACCCAATCTGTGGTACTTTGTTAAGGTAACCCCAAGTGTAAAGCTAGGACTTATGGACCCCTTGGGTCTGTTGCCCAGATTGGGTTACAAACCCTCTACACGCAGGTCTGTGAGCTAAGTAATAGAAAAAAAAAGGTTCTGGGAGCCGCGGATATAGAAAAATGAATGGGTTTTAATCAGATCTGGGAGCAACTATCCTAGTGCCTTCTCTGAGAGGTCTGAGCAACACTGTGTATCAGAGCTGTTAATCTTTTATACTCAAGTCCACAACCCTGGACACCTGGGTGCCCATACACAACTTACATTAAGCAGTAACAAGGAACACCTGAGGACATTTACAGCAAATGCTCGGCAAGACTCTGAACATCTGAGGGGCCCTGACATTTTCCTATTTTTCCCAACACCAAGAAACTAATACAACATGCAACATGTTGCTGGTATAATCTGAAACTTACTAGGTATGCAATAAATACCAACTATATATTGGAAGATTTCATTTATCTCTGGATGACACTCAGTACTGAACACACACACACGTGTAAAGCTACAGCAATAGCTACACAACTATGCCAGTTGTCAGGTTGAGACGACAGCTATGCCATTTGTATTGTCAGGACTAGGGCTCGGATCCTTCAAAGCCATTGTACAGACTGGGCCACCAAACCCCGCACATGCCAGGCTGGTCACCAGACCTCTCACATGCAGGTCCACGCTAGGTAATTGTGAAAGATCCCAGGAGCCATTGGCGGATGACACGAGCTCAGTCCTCAGCAGCAGTAGCAGCAGCAGCTTACAGCAGTAGTAGCAGCAGTGGCAGCATTTCAGGGCATCTTGGGGGCACTGGCAGCAACAACCTCCAGCAGCAGTAGCAGCTTCCCTGTGGCCCCCCCCCCCCTTCCCTTCTGGTCAGAGCTACTTGTCCTTTATACTTAAGTCCATAACCCAGGACACCTGGGTGCACATGCACAATTATAGTAGACAATAACATGGAACACCTGGGTGTACATGCATATTTACATCAAATGCTCGGCAAGATTCTTAACATCTGAGGGGCCCTGACCATTTTCCTATTTTGCCAGCAACATGAGTATATGGTATTTAAATATAAACACTGCATTCATACACACACATATATATATATATATGCAGATATATACTATAATCTACTGTATTTGTATATACTTGTTTTTGTAATTTGTATATTTTCATATATCTGTATAAAAGTTTGTCAGTACGTAATAATATCAATATTATTCTCTCAGGTAAGGGCTGCATGAACTTCTGTTCCTATCTTGTCTCTTTCTGATATATGGATACATCTGGTCTATCAGAATTCCGTAATAATAGTAGCATGACAGCAATGGTATCTGATTCTCCATTTTTCTCTTGCCATGGGTAAAGGAAAGCTGGTTTCACTGAGTATTAGCAGGATTTTCTTTATAAATGGGCCAGCAGCTACCAAATTAAGAAGAAAATTTAGAACTTTAAGTTAATAGAGTCAATTTAAATATTACAGCACTAAACATTTTCATGGCCTACTAGATTTTTTTATTATTGTTTAATTGTTTAGTTTTTAAAATTGTTTTAGTATTTTTTAATATTTGAAAATTCATGAATTATGAAAGAACATTCTAAACTGTATTAAGTCATATCTAAAATTCATTATAAATTTAGTCTGCATATAGTACAAATTGTTTCGAATGGGCTGTATTAAAGTGAACCTTTTAAACAAGACTGATAATAGACCTATGTGCTGGTCTTCTGTCTTTGGACTTAGATTCAGACTGGAGCTTACACCATCAGATTTCCTGGGCCTCAGGCCTTTGTAGTCAGACTGAAACTATACCATCGGCTCTCCTGGGTCTCCAGTTTGCTGACTTCAAACCATGGGACTTCTGAGCCTCCATAATTGTATAAGCCAATTCCTTATAATAAATCTCTCTCTCTATATATATATCCTGTTGGTACTGCTTTTTTCAGGACAATACAGAATAACACACTATATGTATATTATTTATAATATTCCCTTTTTGATTCAGTTTCTCCAAGTGGAAAGCTTTTGGTCTGAAAACCTGAGCATCTGCAGCTATATCCATTAGTGAATGCAGAAATATATTCCAGGTACCAGAAAATGTGAATTCTAAAGATCCTATAATTTCTGGCATCTGAAGCCAACAGATCATACACACTGGAATTCCAAACTGTGTTTATTGTGTACAATGATGTCTGAAGCACCAAACCAAGTATATATAGATGTCTAAAGCTCTAACCACCAATATATCAAACTGTATATTGCATAGTGGCAATTGGAGCCTTACACACCGTGTGAATAGTTTAAAGAGGTCCACTCTGTGTGAAGTTATATACACTGGAAACATGTAACCTGAAATCTTGCACTATGAACACACTGCCATCTGAGGCTCCACCTACTTACACGTGGGCACTTGAAGTATTAACCTTGTTTATTTTAGTTGCATTACACACTAGCATACAAAGTTTGCAGACAGGGCTTTAGATCTTTATTAAAACTTCTTTTCCTTTTACCCAGAGGCATAGTTTCTAGGGTCTGTATTTAGGCCTACTTAAGTGTGCCAGTCAACAGCTTGGGTTTTATTTCATTATTAAGTTTTAAACCTCTGCAATTTTCCGTGACTGATTAGCCTACTTGGGTAGATTCCGATGTTAATGTAATCAAGTTTGTGTGTTCAATTTCACTATGAAATGATTTCTATCCCTTTCTTGCTTCTTTCCTTCCTCTCTCTCATCATTATATCTACTCACACAAGCTTTCTCATTAGTCTATGCCCAGGTATTAAAAAGAAATCTGACAAAAAATATAACTAGATATGCATAAATTAACATAACTATTGTTAAAAACTCTATGAGGCAAAATCAAATCTCCTATTTCGGTTTAGTTTGGAAAACCTACATTAAAAACTGGGTCTTGTGCTACTAAAGGACACGAAGATTTTTTTTTTAATCTTAATGAATTTTTTATTTTAAGGATACAAAGATTAATGGTTACCAAATTATCCAAAATTACTGGTAGAGACAAACCCCTGTAAAGGAGAATGTAATAACAGTTAGACTATTACAAGTACAGTAGTGGAGTTATTAAAACTAATTGCTTAAGAACATTTAGATTAAAGCTATTAATATTGTTTGGGACAATGAGTGAAATATCTCATAGACAAGTACTCTTCAACAATCTTTAAGTGCAGTCTGGATTGTATAGATGGTATGTCAGTCAAAGCTCTTGGTCACAAGCCACAGAAATTACTCCTAGTCTAGGGTTTACCAATTTAGCAAATCTGCATAGTATGCACTTATGCTAATTAATTTATTAATCAATTAATCCATTTATCTATTTGCTTATTATTTAGTTATTATTTTGCTAATCAGGGAAACTTGGAAGGTCGGTTAGATATGGGACAAAGAAAATGATGACAAATGAGCATTGGGACATAAAATATTAAGCCATAAACGTTGAATAACTAAAAATGAGGCCATCAGTACCATGTTTTTAAAATTTCAAATTTCAGTGAAGTCTCATACATAATTTTGAAGAGTCATGTGATAAAAACTTGCACACTTATATGACCACAGTTTTCCACTAGTAGTTTTCTACTAATTTATATATTTAAATGTAAACCACACAGGTTTTTGTTTTGTTTTGTTTGTTTGTTTTTTTAAGAGACAGCATTCTCTAGTCTTTAGATGAAAATTGAAGGAACACTAAGTTTCTAAGCTTAGTACTATTTTTCAGAAACTATATGGTACACTAAAGAGATCTATATGTGAAGTTCTGCAAACACTTACTATGGTACAAGAACTGACAATGAATCTGAAGCAGCTATCTTCACAGTTTCACAAACAGTGTAAAAGTAGTCCCTGGGGAAATACTCAATCTTTGTTGAATAAGTGTGATAACTTGAATTTCAAGCAGATATAAATTTCCTGCCAAAGAATTGTCTCTGTTATCTAATATAGTTACTTCCCTGGAAAAACGTATTAGATTTAAAAGGTCAAAACTTTGGATGCCTCTGCTTTTATTTAATAACTATTTAAATGGTTTGCTATCCATTGCAACTTATTTTAAAAGGTACATAGGCATTTTGATCCTATAGCTATTAGAGTTATATTCATAAACAGAAGTTTATTTGTTCATAGAAGACACTTGAATTTTTGGATAATTGTATTGTTATATTTACCAGCCAACCTGTGCAGCACTGCTTTGGAAACGTTCCCCATGTAGGGGCTGGAAAAAAATCTTTATTAATTCAAAAACATCTTTACTAAAGAATTTTGTATTAGGAAATTACTCTTTTAGTTATTATCAAGTTATTAACATTAAATATTATCCTAAAATGAATGGTACCCTGGACTTTATTATAATTCAGGATTTAGGATTGGTATTTAAATTGAGATATTAGGTCATAAAAAAGTGTCTGTAAGAGAGAAGAGCATAGGTATGTGAAATGAAAACATGTAGAAAACAGACAAACATGACATCACATAGAAGTCATAGAGGACATCAATCGAGACAACACTACTATGGTGAGGCACAGAAACAAACAAATAAACAAAAAAGAGCCACATTAGCAAATATAGTCTGTAAAGACTGGGAATCCTCATGTCTTCAACAGTTTGCATCACTGTGTCATGTTTCAGAAAATAGTGAATGAACTTGGTGAGCATGTAGTGTCTAGGTGAAGGAGTATTGAAATGTAAGGTGAAGCTATGAAGGTAGAAAAATAGATGGACAGAAAATTTTGACCACAAATTAGTTTTTACATGATATGATAAGAATGAAAAGTTGTTATATGTTATTTTTCAGAGACTTGCCTGATAAAATGCCATTAAATGAAAGTTGTTCTAGTACCCAAGCAGAAGTTGGACTAAAACCAGTATTGGCCAACCTTTCAGTTTGGTTGGCAGAGGGACACATGGGCTACAGGTCACCCTTTTAGTAAAAGATTTTACATAATAAATATTTAATGTTTTAGTAGAAATTATTTGAGATCTGAAAATTAAAAAAAAGAAAAAAGAATAGTAGTGTCAAGGGAGACAAGGATCTCTAAATTGTATTTAGGTTACAATTTCTTCTAGTAATATCCCCAGCTATATTTCAACCTATCAATCCTCCCACCATTGGTTGTTCAGTGGTAGAAACTTTAGGATACTATTGGGAATGATCAGGGAAGCAGAGACAACTCACTTAAGAGGCAAAATCAGCATAATCTGGTAAAGAATTTAAACTTTTTTTTTAGAGGAAACAAAGTAAATTTGCAAGCTTAAAGGATGAGAATATAGTAGTGAGGTTTATGTTAGTGTAGATAGTATTAAGGGAATAATTGTTTTGTAAATACAAATGATGAGTTTACATGCACAATATATTCCAAAGTATCTAGTACTGATATCTATTATTTCATATGTTTCCTAAATATATATTTTGCTGTTGATTCATTGCTTTATTTTAATTTTTTGGTATATTTTCTACTGACAATTGAAAATGAAGAGTATGAGCACAGTGGAAAATGTATGAGATTAGGAGATAGTCAAGGTCCTTAGACTGCGTTTGAGGTCCCAGACTAATCATCTGAGAACTTAGCCAAGACAATCTCACTCTCTGGGCCTCAATTTGCCCTTTGGTGAAATTGGGTATAACATTTTGTGGTCACTTAACATATGCAAATGAATAATGGGGCTTCTGAATAAGATTAGATAATAAACAGACTTTACTTTCAGTGTTTAGATCTTTGCTACCTTTCTATTAAAGCTCCCGTCCTAGCTATCCTTTCTATTTTTGCTCATGAGCTTCTCAGTGAGAACTTCCTTGGACATTTGCTTAAAATTCAGTTTCTACTTCAACCCACACCCATCCTCCACACTGCTTAATTTTTCTCCATACTTCTAATGTATTATATAAATTACTTATATAACTACTTTAAAGTATACACTGGTACAGCACAGAACGTAATATGAATCTATCTGGAGTTACAAGAAAGAAGTGGATTTACCATGCGGCTTGTCATGGTTTGAAGATTAGCCAGAATGACAAATCGAATTCAGATTAAACTGTTTTTACAGAATATATTGTTAAACCAGCAACACAAATGAAATTCATAATATCAAGGATATATCTGTATGAGCATAACTCTCATTGACTTCTTACTACCTTCCAGAGACATTAACAGAATTCATTAAGTCTTGGGGACCTAAATAAGAGGTAGAAATCTAAAAGTCAAAATAGCACAGATCTGGGGCCTTTCTATACACAGAAATGATCCTAAAGTCCATCTCATAACAGACCCATGGACACTTTGGAAAAAAAAAATGGTGTAAGGTATTTTCAGAAAGAGATACCATCAGGCCTGCACACAATTACCCCAGACACATATTTAAATAAGAATGGAATATTAAACAAAGACTTGTAACAATCCATTAAACTAAGTGTAAGGGTGGAATATTTGTTGGTCTTGGGGGGATTTCTACTAAACATAGCAGTGTTGGGGATCAGTGAGAAGCACACTCAATATGTTACACATATGTCGTAATATGTGTGTCAGGGTGGACGACTACCAGGAATCCTGGGAGGCTCACTCCCACTCTCACTGAACAGAAATGTCTTTCTAAGGCAGATAATTTTTTCTTTCTCCTGGATTCCCCTCTGATTTTTCTTTCTGTATCCACTTGAAAACTATAATTTCCAGTCAACAACTAGAATAAGGAAAGAGGAAAGCGGGTCTTAATGCACTGGGGTACATAGCCATTCAGAAAATGCTGTGGAGGGAAGAGAGGAAGGGTAGGGAGTGAAGACAATAAACAAAGAGCAGCAGAACCAGTGAATATTGTACAAGGAGAGAACACAATTCTTTAATATGCCAGATATGGTCAAGGCGATATAAAGTGCTTTAGGTTGTTTAGGGTACATGTTTTTTCCCCAAGGATGAGATTGCTGGGTTGGAAAATCATACTGTGTCACCTTAGATCATTAGTTCTTAAACTGTTTGATGCAGTGCCCCCCTTTTAATACTAATACTGAAGAAATACCTATAAATTGTTTATTAAATTATAAGCAATCCATAAATGTATTAGTCTGTTTTTATTGCAGAAAATGAAAATTATTGCTTATACTTTCTGAGGCCGGGAAGACCAAAGTCCAGGGAACACATCTGGTGAGGGTCTTGCTGGTGGTGACAGTGACCCAGGGTGTCACATTGTGAAATGGCAGAGCAGAGAGAGACTAACCTCCTCATTCACTCTCCTAAGGCCCTTCAAACCATGCCCGTGCACACCATTTTTAATCCATTCACTACAGCATCGTCCTACAATCTAATCCCCTCTTCAACGCCTGACCTTTGAGTTACCATAATAGGATTTTCCACCCTCTTAACACTGTTAGAGTGGGGGCCAAGTTTATGGGGGATGCTCAGTTCAAGACAATAAGTAAGATAACTTACAACTTACAATAACTTTGAAGTTACTACAATTTGAGGATATAAGTTTAAGTTCATAGTCGACCAATTAAAAGATGGCTTCAAATATAATTAAAAATAAAATTAATATTTGAATATTGGCGCTTTTGATAGGTCATGAGAAATACGAAATTATGTTTGTAAATAGATGTGTCCTGTATACTCTAAAGCAGGGTTTTAAACTTTAGCATTATTCACAGTTAGGCTGGGCAATTCTTTGTAGAAAACCAACAACACAGAAAAAGATATACATATCTGAAATTTTAATTAGTATTGTACTTTAAAATTTTTCTGTTAAAGATAAATTTAAATATAAATTTTACATTAAGAGAGGAAGAAACAAGAAAGTTTAAAAATACATAGTAGAAAAAATTCAAAGAAAAATAGTACTATTTTTCAGGAAAACTTAATTCAAATTAATACTATTCAGTGGGATGAGTAGGCTAATTTTATAATGAAAAATGTTAAATCCACAAACCCTTATACACAAAGGAATAGGGCATAAAACAAAAATTATTGAAAATATGAGAAACTACTGACAAATCTGGGTGACAGAGGGAAATTTAACACATGGCACTATATATCTGGTATAGAAATATTACAACTTGATGTTAGAAAACATAGAACAATGACAGTTGAATTGATTTTTTTAACCTTTTTTCTACAAATAGGGATTACAAAACTTTTTTCAATGGTCAAAATAACATTTATCAAAATTGGCTTCAAACTGGAAAACAGAAAAATCTAACATATATGTATGTTTGTGCTCCATACGTATATGTGTATGTTACAGTCATAAAAACCATCATCTCTAACCACAGCAAGTACACTTAAAAAGTAATAGCCAAGATAAAAATAGCAATATTGGGGAACACTAAATATATCCAAACAGAGACTACACAAACAACAGACTCCAACCACTGGAAATTTTAGCAAAAAAAAAAAAAAAAAAAACCCCCCAAATGAAAAGTCTACCAATAAATACTGAATAATAACAGTAATAGCAAAAGCAACTGTTTTTTAGTAGATGTTCGCTAACTATATATCACTATGCTGAATAATTTTAAATATAAATTTATTTACTCTTCAAAATAGCCCAGTGAAAAGCTACTCCCAACACTGCCACATTACAGATGGCTGCCATTTACTAAAATAGGTAAGTATGGAAGAGCACCTTTGGTCTTTGTGTGGATGGGGTAACAGATGTGTCCAGGAGAGAGAATCAATAGTTTTCTCTTAGATGTGCTGCATTTCAAGTACATTTGCAATGATTTCTCCTTCATCCTGGAGAACTTTGTCCCCAGATTTGCACCTGACTCACATCCTCACTTTATTCAGGCCACCTTTTCATAGGGGCCCTCGTTGACCACCCCATCAAAAAGACCACCTTGTGTACCCTCTTGCCCCACTTATTTTTTCTTTACATATATACCCGTGTGTGTGTGTGTTTGTGTGTGTGTGTGTGTGTGTGTGTGTGTGTGTATAGATAGATGGTGTTCTAAGCAATTGAGGCAGGGTCTGTATCTGATCCATTTTTTATGCCCAACTCCTACCATAATGTGCTACTAAGTAAATAATTGATAAGTATTTATCAATTATTAATTAATTAATTTACAAATAGGGAGAGAAAATGAGAGAACATTTGAAGAAAGAATACTGGCAGAGTCAGGGGCCAACCCCGTGGCTCACTCGGGAGAGTGCCGCGCTAGTAGCGCTGAGGCTGCGGGTTCAGATCCTATATAGGGATGGCCGGTGTGCTCACTGGCTGAGCTTGGTGCAGACCACACTGTGCTGAGGGTTGCGATCCCTTACCGGTCCCCCCCCCCCAAAAAAAAAGAAAGAAAGAATACTGGCAGAATCAGAAAATAAAATGTTGGATTTCAGCATTGGCTGTCATTCACAGAATCCCAGACAATATCCAGTTTTCTACAGAGGTGAGTTGCATGAGGGACATGCCTTTGGTGGCTGTATGTAAATGGTTGATTAAGGCCAAGGGAAGACCTGAGGAGAAAACTGAAACCTGATAACTAGACAATATTACACAATAGTTAGCCAATCCTAGAAAAGTAAGGTTTTCAAGTTATGTATGTTGGAGAGGAAATTTTGGTCTCAATGTTATACTAACTGAATAGATTTATTTAAAGTAGTGTGATAGAAGATTATGATTCTTCGTGACCTGATGCTTATAGAAAATTGTAATATGCAATACTAAAAATAAATTTTGTCTTTTAGCAAAAAGCAAAAGATGATATATATTTAAGAAAAATATCTGCTACTGTTTTAATTTATCTTGAATCACAAAAATTATCTAATTATATTGAGGGTCCAACTGAAAAGAGGACAAGTATTCAAGCATCTTCCATTATCAAGCTTTGACTGAAAGTTACAGCTAGAAGAGCAGAGGTGACTCATCCTTAGTAAATATGTGTGAGCACATGTGTACATATATGGAGGTGTAAATCAAGGGTAGTGATGTGTGGTTTGTCTTGTAATGGTGGTATAAAATAAAAGGCAACAGGTGGGATGAATCATAAGAGTCATATGATCTTGAGTCGTATATTTTTCCAAGCAAGAATGTGATGGGTTTTAGTCATATGCCTTAAATTCTGCAAAAGAAAACATCCTTTGACTATGAAGCTCACCATCTTTCTTGTTATGCTTTCCATATTTAGCATTCTGGGTTTGTTTTTCCTGAAGAATTCTATTTTAATCCCTTTTGCATACAATGTCTGATCTTTATTTTTATCTTGAGGAATCTTCCTCCATGTGCTTCCTCAGTATTTATTTGAATGCTTTGATTATTTAAGTTGTTTATGGTTTATTTATAGTTGATTTCACATTTCTTCCTGATTTCACATTTCTTCCTCTTTCCTACATTTTGTTTTGGAGAATTTATATTTAAAAGACAATCAATCATTATCTATTATTTCCCTGACATTTAATGAATTGTTTGGTTAATATTGCTGAACATTGTTGAGTAAGAATGTGACAGAAATGGCTGAAATAGGATTAGGAATCCTTTATTTTAAAAAAAAATATTTCTAATTTATATTTATTAAAAATATTTGAACCTATAGAGTTGTTTATTTCAATGCTTACATTTTATACTAGAGACAAATGAATACGAAAAAGAAAATGATATATTTTAAGACAAATAGTCTCAGAACATGGATTTGAACATGTAATTTTACTTTCGATATGATTCATCCCACCTGTTGCCTTTTATTTTATACCACCATTACAGAACAACCATACAGCACTACCCGTGATTTACACCTCCACATATGTACGCCTATGAACACACATATTACCTAAGGATGAGTTACCTCTGCTCTTCTAGCTATAACTTTTAGTCAAAGCATGATAATGGAAGATACTTGAATATTTGGTCCTCTTTTCTTATGGACCCTCAATATAATCAGATAATTCTTGTGGTGAGATGGATGTGTGTTAAAGTTGTTCAACTCTTTTATCTGGAATAAAATTTAGCTGTTAACCAAAATAATCTTTCAGTAAAATAAACATAGTGAAGAGTGAAAGGAAAAATGTCATCATAATTGGAAGTGGTGACAAGGAGAACTGAAAGACCTGCATATATAATTTTTATTTTCTTCATATGTAGGAGTCAGAAGTAAAAACTGTAACAGGGTGCTCTTGGATACTCTTAAGTGTTTCCGAATGTTGTTCTCCAAAGTCGTTCCCTGTGGAACTTATGAACTTACCACATAGGAACACCTTTACTTAACACATTTGCGAGACATTGTGGAGATAGCTTTGTCCTTGAACTAATAGTGAAATCTGACACTCATGGCATTGACATAATATTTAATCTTGCTGAGCTCGTGTCACCATATATACAGAATCTGAGGTATCTCCATACTAATTTAATCAAATAAATTATGAGAAATCCCAGGTACAACCTAGGGGTTTGGTACTGCAAAACAAAATATTCTTATTTTAATGGACATAATACAGAACAGTAATATGCAATGTGGTCATTTAGCTACTTTCACTAGATTGACCATGGAAATTGTTTTGTCAGTAGATGCTTTAAAAGAAGAGCATGCCATCAGAGATATATGGAGTATCTGCACAGTAGGGTGGGTGCCCAGCTCAGCTACTGCCTCCCAAGAAAACATTTACCTTGAACTATGATTTTGTTAGAGTAGTGCAAGAATCTGATTTGATAGTCACCCTGAGAATTAATCCTTCTCTCAGGGTGGTAACGGATTGTTGTCTGGTGGTCACAGCTCACCAGAAACTATGTGCAGTTTTACCGATTCACAAATTCCTTATCAGTGTGGGAAGCCAACTTATCACTGAAATGCTTCTTAGCAAACTATGAATCTGCATGAGGGGAGCTAGTTCTACAATTCAAACATTAATAGTGTTGGAGTGTGAGTACCTTGACTATTTTCTTTCAAAAGGAACAGGATGGTCACCTCACTTGACACAACCCCTCAAAATTAAATCCTGTGTCCTGATTCAAACACTTGGACCAAAACTTAGTTTTCTCACTTCAATTATAATAAGCTGGGGAAGCATATATTTATAATAAGCTGGGGAAGTATATATATATGTATATATACACACACACATACATACACATATGAAGCGTATATATTAGGAGCATATATATGCTCTGATTTAATTAGAATTGATGTAACATTGCTTTATATATATATGCTTATATATATTATACATATATATATATTTTCTGTTTTGTTACTTACTAGAAATAAATACTAAGCTAAAAAAGATATGAGTTAAAACATTTGGGAGGTTTAAGAATCTTATAAAACAAAGGTCACAAGTGAAGAATATTTTCTAAGGAAATGAAATATTAAAATGAAACAGGCATTTAGCCACAAACAGGAGATAATGCACTTGGAGAATGCATAATACCTACCTAGAAGAATCATGAAGAAAACATACTTTAAATCAGTAAGTGGGAAAACTCTGATATTTCAAAATAGAAAATTAAGGTTACAAATTTTTTTAACTTCCTGATGATATAGTTAATGGAAAAATGGAATATTTTACTCAAAAAGAAGTTAAAAGCAAAATTATTATAGTGAGATTTAAAGAAAAACCTTGAAAGTTCATAATACTCACTGTTATCAACTATTCAGTCAAAAATTATTAGTGAGCATTTATATTACAGAGGTAACTTTTAAATCTGAATTGATGTAACTTTGGTTTTTGAAGTTATTATTCTATATTATGTAGCATATGAGATATAAAAATTAGAATCAATAGGACTAAGCAGAGAAGTCGGGCACATCACCTATATATTTTATTTTCCACATACGAGGGAAAATAAAAGGCCTATGAAAAACTGTATTGCCATGTACACCACCCTTTGTTTTCTAAGCAGAAAATAAAGTTATTGAGAGTTAATCAGTACATTACAACACTAACATTTCTTCTTTGGGATCAATCATACAGTTCTGAGAACTGACTAAAAGCTGACCATGGGAGCTAGCAAGTAATCCCATGGCCAGCTTCAAGATAACAGCCATCTAGAGCTCTGCAAAGCTGCACACAGACCTTTCAAAAAAGCTGACTCCCTACTAAATCTCTCTTCAATCACTCTCTCAACAGCTTTCTTAAAAAACCCTCAGGATACCTTTAACATGATGATCCTTTGGATATACACCTAGTAGCAGGATTTCTGGATGATATGGTAGTTCTATCTGTAGTTGTTTGAGAAACCTACTTACTGTTTTCCATAATGGCTGTACTAATTTACAGTCCCACCAACAGTGTAGAAGTGTTCCTGTATTCCCACATCCTCGCCAGCATTTCTTATTCTTGCTCTTTTTTAATAATGGCCAGTTACAATAGCCAAAATATGGAACCAATCTAAGTGTCCATCAATGGATGACTGGATAAAGAAAATGTGGTATTTATATACAATGGAATACTACTCAGCCATAAAAAATAATGAAATTCTGCCATTTGCATCAACATGGATGAGTTTGGAGAAAATTATGTTAAGTGAAATAAGCCAAACAAAGAAACAGATATACCACATGTTCTCACTCATAACTGGCTGCTAGGAAGCAAGGAAGGGAATGAGGAAAGGAGGGAATAAGGAAGAAACGAAGGGAAGAAAGAAAGACCACAACAATACATTCAACTTTTAGAAGGAGAGAACAAACCTAAGGATACTAGAGATAAGCAGGGAAGGAAGGGGTTTGGGAAGTGATAGGTTGGGCAAAGGGTGTAAAGAAATACCACAATTTGTAAAAAGAATATACTAATAATAAATTTTAAAAAAATAAAAAATAAAAACACAAAAAACCCTCGGTGAACCTGAACCTTTGAGATGGTTTAGCCTGACATTCCTCAGGTTACCAGTTTTCTTGAATAAAGCTGCCTTCTCTTTTCACAAACATCTGACTTTTGACTTATTTGTTTCTGTTTGGCAGTGGGCGGCCAGACATGAATTTGGTCAAGAATATTTAAGAAAAGAAAGGAGGGGCATAGGAAAGTATGAAGAAAATAAAAAGGAAACCACTTTCCGTCAGGAATAGCATCACAAACCAACCATAATGTCATGATTTAACTTTTGTTGGCCTCATTTTCCTCATGTAATAATGAAGGTTTCAGATAACAGAAGGAAGAGTAGCAGTTTGTGAGCACTTATAGTAAGCCAGATTCTATGCATTTCATATTAATGCACTCACTCATTTACTTGTTAAAATAAATCTGTAGAGGTAGATATTGCTACTCACTCCATTTTTTCAGGCGGTGCAATGAGAGGTGAAGCATTACTTAAGGCCCCCGGGCTGGGAAGTGGAGTGGGCAGGGCTGGAGCCAGGCAGTGTAACTCGAGAGCCTGTGCTGGAGCACTTCCAACGTAGATCATTTCTTACATTGCTTCCCTATCTGACACCCTACACTTCCATGACTTTGTAGAAAAATTATTTTACACATTTTATGCATGGGAACTTTAGACTTGGGAATGATAGGGAACGATGAAAAATGAGCTAACAGTTATATTACGATTTTTTTTTTTTTTTTTTACAAATGCTTCCTATGGGGTCACAATATGCATATACAAGTATATCTTAGACACTGATGACCTCTGAAACTCTAGCATGTAGATCAGGTTATTTCTACACAATAATGTGTACTTTTGGCTTAAACATATCAAAATATTATAATACTGTATAATAACATGAGGAATTTATTTCCACTCTAAATTTATAGGAATGTATATAAAATTAATAAATGCAATTCTGAAAACCATAAAGAAGTCCTGTTCATAAGAAACCAATAATCAAATAGCTGTTTAGAGCTCTGACATATTTCATGATAAAATGCTTTTTCAATATAGAGTTTGATTTTTTTTGTCCATAAAATGTAATAGGGGAGGCCAACTCTTTTCTGTTTCTGTCACTCCACTGCCTCAAAACAAAACAAAACAGAAAATACATTCCACTCAACCTCACATTGCCTATTGCACGTCACTGGTCTAAAAGAATGTATTAAAAATTCCCACCATATTCGGTACATCCTAATGTGTCACTGTCAACTGGTTAGTGGCGTAAAGCAAGGTGAACAAACTCTGAAAACAGACAAACAAAAAAACCCACATTTTACTCATAACTTCCCCTTAGCTATTGCTTGACAACAGTGTATTAAAAAAAATTCAGGGAATTCCCTTCTTGCTCTCACCTTTTTAGTTGCATTCAGTGATACTTTGCTACCCATAAAGCCTTTCGTTTTAGCCAAAGCCTTCTGATGCATGTAGTGGATTGAATTGTCTCCCCAAACTCATTAAAGCTTGAATTGTGTCCCCCAAGTTTTACATATTAGAAACTTAGCCCCCACTGTGACTATTAAGAGGGTGGGAAATCCTATTATGGTAATTGAAAGGTGAAGCCTTGAAGAAGGGATTGGATTATAGGACCATGCAGTAGTGAATGGATTAAAAATGGTGGTCAGGGGCATGGTTCTGAGGGCTTTAAAAGAAGAGAGAGTCTGTCTGTCTCTCTGCTCTCTCTGCTTCCACCATCTTGCAATGTGAGACCCCTGGGTCACTGTGACCACCACTGGATGGACTTTGGGCTTCCCAGTCTCAGAAACTGTAAGCAGTACATTTTGTTTTCTTACAAATTACCTAGTTCCAGGTATTTTGTTATAAGCAGCAGAAATGTACGAATACAATACACTTGTTTAAGTGAGTGTTGTTTGTGGACCACAAAGAGAAGAGAAAAGTAAGAAAAACAAAAGAGTGTAGAGTGGGAGGGCAGCACCTGGACTGGACTGGCTCCCCACTGTAAAGAGAGAGTATATGGTAAATAGGCTGATTTTAGGACTGGGTATTTTCAGGGGACATGAGTGCTGCTTCAGGTGCTGAATTATGAAGAACAGCATGGGTTTGGGGATATAGTCTTTTCCTATTTCCAGATGAGCAGCATAAAGTCGTGTCTTCATCAAAGCTGACATCTATGAGGTAACATCAAGGTTTTCACAATAAGGGAACACTTAGTGTGTTATTACTGGAGGTGAACAACACGGCAGATACCTGTTGGTGAGAATGTCTCATTGATAGTTTTGAGATCTCATAAGGCACCCATTTGGGGCTTTCAGAAATAAACTGAATATCATTAGCAGAGGAAGAGAAGCTCAAAGACATACATATGCCAGTGGGGAATATTATTAGTAAAATACATGTTAGGGAGTTGACACTAATGCCACTTCATTTGATTTCCCTGGGCGGTAAGTCCTGGAGCCATGGAAATTTCACTTATTTTGAATCAGTTGGTAGACACCTCAAGAGCCATATATAAATTTTGAGGCGTGTTATCCATGCAAGTTTGGCAATTGTTTGTCAGTTTGAATTGATGAATACAATATCTTAAAATTATTTTTTATGATTGTGATAGTTACTATTCAAAAATTTTTCTTAGGTCTTGGCATAATGTCTAATTTGGCAACGGCTGTACTGCTCCAATTTCCCACAATCTTTCTTGCAAAATATCTTGGGCATGGTGAGATGTTATGTTAGTGTACCTGGGTATGTTTTGCAAATGTATAGTGTATCATAAAAATATATATATATTTTCTGTGGTCCACTCTCAGGGAAAATAAACAGATATAGCAATAGCCGCTCTGTCATTTGCGCACACATGTTGCACATGTGTCAGGGCTATAGAGATTAGATATGTATCCAAGTTTGGCTTGCTATAGACAACTGATTACTATTGTATTTGGATATGATGCCAAGTAAATCTCTGGCACAAAATGTGGTTATATGCAAATTAATTATTTAAGACAGTTCATTAGTTACTAAAAGTCCAGACAAGGTTCTAATTATTACAATTTTTAAAAATTTTACTAGCTTAAATTAAATTAGCTTTGGACTTTATGATATATTTGTAAAATGTAATCATGCATTTGTAGCTAAATTATACAGTTATAGCTAAATTATGTAATGGTAGTCTTTTGAAGTATTTGTAACTAGAAAAATTCCTGGGAGAGATTTTATTTAAATATAACCAGATGTGTGGGTTTCTATCTAATTAATGACCATTTCCCAAAGAAATGAACTTCATAACACCTTTATTTTCATTATTTAATGTTTACTAATTATTGTCAAAATACTGTTCTCAACATGTATACTTGCATATTACCTTATAACAATTGAAATCTACTCACTTAAATAACTCTCTCTGACAATTTTTTGTATTTAACAATAATATGCAGTGAGCACCTCTCCTAGACCCCAGAGACACAGTGCTAAGAAAAAATTGACACACTTTATGTCCTCATAAAGCTTATAGCTGAGCAGGGATTGGCAGACATTAATTAAAATATTATACCTCTGAGAAATCTTAAAGAAGCACAGGGCTATGGAATACCGATAAGGGATTGGATCTAGTGATAACTGAGGTAAAAATATGTGTGAGTAAAAATTAAGTGGGCAAAGTTAATATTAAAACTCATCAAAAGAGAAAATGGACAATATAAAGGATGTGGGAGGATACAAAGTGTCTCTGATGAACTGCAGAAGTCCTCATGTGGCTTTAGAATAAACCACAAGGAGGAAGTGAGTATCTATGTGGGTGACACAAGGGGTGGGCCATGCTAGGTTTTCCCTGCCTTCCTAGGAACTTTGGACTTTAAGAGAAATGGGACATGATTAAGGTTTTTTTTGGTCAGGAAATTCATATTTTTAGATGCAGGGATAAATTTTATAAAACAATAAAACAGTCCAGTTAAGCGACAATGGTTTCTGACTTCAGTGGCATGGTGGATAGAAATCTGTAGAATTTAAAGATATTTAAATGATAAAGTTAATGGGGCTGGATAAAGAATAAGGGAATTACAGACTTTCTAATGTATACAACTGAATATTTATTGATGACATTCTCTGAAACAGGTAATATTGGAAGAGAACACATTTGACTGGGGGCAGGATTGGGGAGTTTGACAACATTTGATTTTGGACATGTGGAATTTGAAGTCTTTTAAATATTATTTTATTTTTAAAAATTGACAGGTAAAATTGTATTTATCATGTACAACATATTTTAAAGTGTCTATCCATTGTAGAATGATGAAATCTAGCCGATTGACATAAGCATTACCTCACATCGTCATCATTTTTTTTGTAAGGACACTTGACATTCACTCTCTTGCCATTGTTCAAGAACACAGTGAAGTCTTTATAGATGTGTCAAGTAAGTGCTTATGTGAAAATAAGTGGGAGAGATTTGAAATATGTGGTTGATGATATTTGTTTGAAATTTCAAAGAAATATCTGGGCTGAAACAAAACTTTTAAAATAATTTTCAAATAGATGGTAACTGAAACTGTACTCAAGGTTGACACTATTAGAAAATACAGAATGTGAAGGAAAAAGGCCTAAGGCTGAGACTTGAGAAATTCCTCCATTTAATGTTTACAACTGAGACTAAAAGAGAAACTTTGGGATAATAAATTTTTTTTTTTTTTGTCTTTTGTCTTTTTTCCGTGTCCGGCAATGGATCGCAACCCTCAGTGTTGCCCCCGTACCGGACCGGCAACGGGATCGCAAGCCTCGGTGTTGCTCCCGCGCCTCGCTCAGCCAGTGAGCAGGAACCGGTCTGCATATGGGATCCGAACCCTCGGACAGGAGCGCCGCCGCGCTTCCCAAGCGGTGCACTATCCAGTGCGCCACCGGGCCGGCCCTAAAAATTTTTAAAAAAGAAAGAAAAGAAGGTGTTTTAGAAGGAATAGTGAACACTGTCAGATGCTGCTGAGATATCAAATAAAATCAGGACTGAAAATATGTCAATTGACTGTTTTGCATGGAGATAACTTGTGTTCTTGGGGAGAACTGTTTTATTGACATGATTAAGGCAAGAGTGAGATTATGGTCAGTTTTTGAGTAAATGGGAAGAAAAGACATGAAGAAAACAATTTTATAAAGACTTTTCCCGCAAATTTGATTGTAAAGGGGAAGTAAGAAATATGAATTATTTTCGGTGGGAGGAGTATTTTTATATTTGGTTGATGAGACGGAAGGAAATTCAGCATGTGTCAAATAGATGTGAAATATTCAGGTGAAAGTAAATAAAAGTTAATTGATTATATATAGTTTCTACGAAGAGGGAGGATTTAACTTAGATAGAAAGAGGAAACTTTTCTTTATTCTACTAGTAGAGGAAGAAAGGATTCATAGTTTTGATGTTTGGCTGCTGAGGAACTTAAAAATCACTGAGTCGACATCTTCTTACAATACCCTATTATCAAAAGTTCAGTAATACAGTAGCATTTCCCCGCTCCCCCCTCCCTCCCCACTTCGGCTATTCCTGGTTTATTTCTGTGGTTTCGATTATCTGTAGTCAACTGTAGTCCAAAAATATTAAATGAAAAATTCCAGAAATAAAACAATTTATAAATTTTAAATCATGCAGTGTTCTTATTAGCATGATAAAATCTTGTTCCATCACACTCTGTCCCTTCTTCATCACAAGTCAAAGAAGGATGAGTACAATACAATAAGATATTTTGAGAGAGAGAGAGAGAGAGAGGGAGAGAGAGAGAAATAGACCACATTTACATAATCTTCTGCAGTATATTGTTACAATTGTTCTATTTTATTATTAATTATTGTTGTTAGTCTCTAACATCAATAATTAACATGCCTAATTTATAAATTAAACTTTATCATGGGTATTTATGTGTGGGAGAGAACATAGTATATATAGGGTTCAGTACTATCAGTGGTATCAGGCATCCACTGGGGGTTGTGGAATGCATCTCCGCAGATACAGGGAGACTACTGTATCAGCAGGAAGAATACACAGTACATGCTTTTCACCATTTGAAGTCATTCTATCTAGACTGACTTATATAATATAATATTAAAATTATCTAAGTTTGGTTAGTGAAAGGTTATATAATATAGATCAATGTGCACTTGGGCCTAAAAACAGTACAATTTTTTTCCAGCTTTAAAAAAATGAATTATAATTGAATAAAACAGAAGATAGCCAAATGCATTGTCAGTAGTGAAAGTAAATATTACTCCAACTTTTAGTATTATGCCTTAATTACTTGTTGAGGGAGTGTCACAATATAAAATATATTTCCTATTGTGGGTCATAGGCAAAAAAAATTATTTGACCGGAGGACCTTATAATCAATATGTTACTTTTAATATTTTATTTCCTGTGGATGTTGATTCTTATGTAATTTTTCAAATTTCCTAGGCAAATAATTTTGATAATCCTTGTATAGAAACAAATTATATAATTCAAATAAAATGTTACCAGCAACATTAGCATTTAAGCTAGGGACACTAAAGTACTGTTCTGTTAAAGCCTGTTGAAGTAAGTCAGTTACAAATCCCTCGTTTTATTTCTGAAAGCTTTTTCTCATCCAGCATAATGTAATTTGAATATTTTTATCTGTGGTTTGCTAAGATGTTAAAATAAAATGAGGATACATCTCCTATTTTTGGTCTACAGAGGAAGTTTCTCCTGTACACTTTAACCCATAAGCTTATTAATCATTCTAAGACTTTCATCAAAAGGAGTGTGTGGTTTAGTGATGAAATTACGGCCATGGACATCTGGGTTCTATTTTCAGTTCTCCACCTATGTTGGGTTTAGTGACTTAGGAAGTCATTTAACTTCACTGGAGTAGATTTTGTGTGCATTTTTTCCTATTTACAGAGTATTACAATGATAGGAGCCCATGCTTCATTAGCTCAGCAATGATGGAAAATAATTCCCATGGATACAAAGGGAATTCCTGGAGATGGTGAAAAACGCTGGTTGGTTTTACTAGTATTAACTGCCATATGGCAACATATGGACAAGTCACATTTTCTTAGTACTCTGTAACCACGGAACAATTTCTCTTTCTTTTTCAATTACCTCTTGTGTTTTATTCTCTTTCTATATTAACTAATTCACATCATATGTGCTTGTCATGAAGTTTGATTTGAACTGGTGTCAAATAGTCTGTAATGTTGAATATATATAGCCTCCAAAAAAGTTTGTTGACTAAGATGCTCAGATATTTTAAGTGACCAATTGTAGAAATCAAAGTAGGATAGTTGAAATGACACTGCCAAAATATATAGATCAGTTTTTTTAAATTTAATAGTAAATGTATATATGGACCGGCCGCTCCCAAATTAATTATGTTCTGTTTGTTTTCTTTGCAGAGTATACGTGACCAACACTCAATTGAATATCCTTTAACAAGTGTTAGACAGAATGTTCTTTGGAGCTCTGTAAATCCACATTGCCTTCTCAGAATGTAAATTTCATAAAATAATTAATAATAAAATCACCAGGGAAGAAAAAATGCTACAAAATTGTTGTTACAATATGGTAAACTTATTATAGTGCCCAATTACACTTCTAATAAAAAGATTATACATTCCCACCCATTTCCATGACTTTCAGTGCCAATTGTAGGAGGGACATAATACCTTGTCACATTTACATTGAGCTTGACCATGTGTCCTATTTTGAAACACCTGCCAAAGTGATATTGTTACAACGTATATAAGATCATGTTATTAAACCTTCCGATAGCTTGCATTGCGCTGGCCTACTAATCTTACATAATCCCCTTTTCATTTCTTGGGTTTCATCCTTTGCTGCTCTTCTTCCTGCTGGATCTTACTCTAGCCATCCTGGTTCCTTATGCTTCTTTACACTTTCCTGGTCTTAATTTAGGGCCTTTTCACTCGCTGTTCTCTTTGCCAGAGTGTTATTTGTTGTTGTTGTCGTTATTAAACAATTATTATCATTTATTTTTAGGAATAATTTTTTAAATACATTTTTAACTGAAACATAATTTATTATACATATTTATGGGGTATAGAGTTGACTATCAGTATTTGTGAACAATATGTGATGATCAAATCAGTACTACCATGTTCATCATTACAGATTGTAATTATTTGTGCCCGATTTCTCCCTAAACCCCCTCCCCTCCCCCTTTCCCACCTCTAGTAACCATAGAAATGTTCTCTACTTCTTATAGTTAAATGCATTATTGTGGTTGTCTCTCTCTCTCTTTTCCTTTCATTCATTCATTCTTTCATTCCTCCCACTTACGAGTGAGGACATGTGGTATTTCTTTTTCTGTGCCTGGCTTATATCACATAACATAATTTTCTCCAAGCTCGTTCCATGTTGCTGCAAATGGCAGAATTTCATTCTTTTTTTTTTGACCTGTAAGGGGATCGCAACCCTCTGCTTGGTGCAGTCCGCACCACACTCAGCCAGTGAGCACACCGGCCATCCTTATATAGGATCCGAACCTGCGGCCTTGGCGCTACCAGTGGCGCTACCAGTGCCGCACTCTCCCGAGTGAGCCACGGGGTGGGCCCAGAATTTCATTCTTTTTTATGGCTAAGTAGGACTACATTGTGTATGTATGCACTTTTTTAGGAATAATTTTTAGTTAGATATTTAAGACTACCTCTTTCATTTCCTTCAAGCCTTTACTCAAGTCACTCTTAGTGAGGCTTTTCACAGCACATTGTCTCAAATTTCATGCCTTCAGGGCATTTCATGACTCCATTTTCTTCTGTCCTTACTTTTTTTTTTTTACCTCAGTAATTAAAAATACCTGACAATATATAATTCACTTTTCAGTTTGTCACTTTTATTTGTCTTCCATCAGAATGAAAAGTGCATGAGGTCATGGATTTTGTTTAGTTTTATATTACTAAATCCCCAGTACCTTAAAGAGTACTTGTCAAATAATGTTCACTTGATCATTATTTGTTAAACGAATAAATGTATGTAAAAAAAAATTGCATGATGCCAGTTAGTTTCCTAAAAATTGGGTAGAACATGGAAATATACAAGGTACAACTAAAGGTTATAATTTTTGCTTACATAGATCAAAAGAAGTATATAGTTGTACTGTATAAACAAAATTCTAATAAATTAGAATAAAAATACTCACCTATATTAAATTCCACAGTTTTAAAAAAGTAATTTTCTTTATGACTCTGACATTATTTTAATACAACTACATTTTATTTTACTTAACTACTCTTTTTTATGTACTTGTGAACTCATGATCTTTCTAAGATTCAATTTATTTTAAATAAATTAATAATATTAAAATAACAAGTATTAGTATTTATAAATGCTTAAATTATCTAAGTTTGGTTAGTGAAAGCCCTTTTAAATTGGCTTCTTATCCTTTCACTTATTCTTCTAACATTTTTGGCAAAAGGATAGTCCCAAGCTCACCTTATTTTATACATTCTCAAAGCAAGGAATCGGCTACCTTCAAAGGAGTTTTTGTTCCCTTAGTGGAAAATATTAGTAGAGGCGAGTTGCACACAGGTAAGCTTGAAGTAGGTAAGTGTTTTGACCCTGATGCTGCTAGTGGAGCACTTTTATGCATGAAGAGCATTGAAAAATATTTCCTTTTTGCTTATGATCTTATAAATTTAACATATCGTATTGCTTACCCGACATTTTTAATAATCTATGGTTTCATTGATTACCAAATGTTTCTCTGTATTGACATTTGGCATACCAGATGTCAGGCTGAGTTAGGAACAAAGACAAACCAAGGCACAGGAGGTAATATAGGAGCCAGGAACCATGACTGGAATACTGGAATACTTGATTTGATTTTAAAAGATTTTTTCCTTTTTTTTTTTTTTTTTTTTTTAAAAAAGTTTCTCTGTATTGACATTTGGCATACCAGATGTCAGGCTGAGTTAGGAACAAAGACAAACCAAGGCACAGGAGGTAATATAGGAGCCAGGAACCATGACTGGAATACTGGAATACTTGATTTGATTTTAAAAGATTTTTTCCTTTTTTTTTTTTTTTTTTTTTAAACAAAACTCTATCAAATACCACCCTTGCTTCCAGGTCTGTGATATCACTATTGCTTTTTTCTTGCTTCAATTTTTTTTTCTGTAGTAAAGTAAAAACAATTTTTCTATTTTTTAATCTATTTTCTTCACTAGGATCTAATCTCTATGAGTAGGTTATATTTTATTTTGTTCACTGTTATGTTCATATTGCCTGAATGGCTGCTTGGCCCATAATAATTTTCTAATAAACGTGTTAAATAAATGTATAGATTTGTTAATTCTTATAAAATTCATAGATTGTGTGAAGTCATCAAAATAAAAAGTTCAAAGAGAATGGAACTGAAAGTGAATAATGCAATTGAGTCATATTGTATTTCTGGACAAAGGGAAGAAGAATCCAAAATGGGGGTTGGAAAGGAGTCACCAGAAATAAAAGAAAAAAAATAGAAAAAGAAAAAAGGAGTGACAGAGGCCAAAAAACAAAGGAATTCTAAATTGGGATTTATGGTAACAGTACCAAATGTTCATAGTGGTCAAGAAAAGAAAAATGTTCCTTTTACGTTTGGCAATACACAGTGCTGTTTTGAATCTGGGAAGTCCAGTTTCAATGGAGTAATGTGACAGATGCCAAGTGTTGGTTTCTGGAGGAGTTAATGGAACATCAGACCATAAAGAGATGCACATCTAGTATTTCTTCAGAGTTTGGTATGAAGAGAGTAGAACTATATATAGGATAGTACATAGATGGAAATGTGGGCTCTCTTAAATTTCTGTGCCTTTTCTTATTAACAAAAGAGTGATTTGAGCATGTTTTATATTCTGGGAGTAAAGATTCAGTAAGGATTTGAAAATTAGAAAAAAAGATAATTGATCGTTCAGGAGTAAGTGGGTATAAAATCCAAAGCATAAGAAAGGGTAATATTAGACCTGGTAAACCTATCTGGAGTGTTTTAACTCTCTCACTATTACTAAGTACTACCAGTATTTTTTAACACCTTACAAGATGATTCTAATAAGTGGCTATTTCAAAGATCATTGACCAATATAGAAAAATAAAAATAATCTATGTGATTGCTCAGTGCATAACTAAATTACAAAAATTAATATGTATTTACATCAACGATAATAAATTGAAAATGGAAATTGTAACGGAAAAGTGAGCATGTAATTTGTAAATTGATTTGTAAGAACTGATATTGTTAAAATGTCCATCAAAAAACCTAAATATTTAATGCAGTTCATATCAATGATATTTTTGTGATATCAGATCACTCATCTAGGAATACAAAATACCTTTATTTGTATCCTTTAACAGAATTTTTTTTTTTTTGTCTTTTTCCGTGTCCGGCAACGGATCGCAACCCTCAGTGTTGCCCCCGTACCGGACCGGGACCGGCCACGGGATCGCAACCCTCGGTGTTGCTCCCGCGCCTCGCTCAGCCAGTGAGTGGGAACCGGTCTGTATGTGGGATCCGAACCCTCGGTGGGAGCACAGCCGCGCTTCCCAAGCGGCACACTACGTGTCCGGCAACGGATCGCAACCCTCAGTGTTGCCCCCGTACCGGACCGGGACCGGCCACGGGATCGCAACCCTCGGTGTTGCTCCCGCGCCTCGCTCAGCCAGTGAGTGGGAACCGGTCTGTATGTGGGATCCGAACCCTCGGTGGGAGCACAGCCGCGCTTCCCAAGCGGCACACTACAGCAGTGCACCACCGGGCCGGCCCAACCTTTAACAGAATTTAACCACTTTTACCAATTTGATGTTTTGAATTTTCTTTTTCAAGTTAATGTTATTTGAAAAATTACACTAAAGTTCCTGGGATTTTATAAATCTGGATGCCCTTCAATTCTGTCTCTTTCCTAGTTGCTCTGTCTAGGGCTTCTGTACTATGTTGAATAAAAGTGGTGGAAGTGAGCATCCTTGTTTTGTTCCAGATCTCAGAGGAAAAGCTTTCATATTTTTCCTGCCCTGTATGATGTTAGCTGTGGTATTAGTGACTTACAGTCTTTATTATATTGGGGTACATTCCTTCTATACTTAACTTGTTTAGAGTTTTTATCATGAAGAAATGTTAAATTTTATCTAAAGCAATTTTGAGCAAAAAGAACAAAGAAGATGGCATCACACTATCTGACTTCAAAATATATTACAACACCACAGTAACCTAAATGGCATGGCACTGGCATAAAAATAGACACATAGACTGATAGAACAGAATAGATAGCTCAGAAACAAACCTGTACATCTACAGCCAACTAGTTTTTGACAAAGGTGCCAAGTACACACAATGGGGAATGGACAGCATCTTCAATAAATGCTGTTGAGAAAACTGGATATCCACATGCAGATGAATGAAACCTGATCGTTATCTCTTACCATATATAATTTAACTCAAAATGGATTAAAGACTTAAATGTAAGACCCCAAACTACAAAACTACTAAAAGAACACCTAATGGAAAGGTTCCATGACATTGGTCTAGGCAAGTATTTTTTGGATAAAACCTCAAAAGCATAGAGAACAAAAGCAAATATAGACAGATGGGATTACATCAAACTAAAAATCTTCTGCACAGCCAAGGAAATAACGAACAGAGGAAAGAAATAACCAAAAGGATGGGAGAATATATTTGCAAACTGTACATCTAATAAGAGGTTTATATAAAAAATATATAAGGAACTTAACAACAACAAAAAACAACATGATTTAAAAGGGGGCAAAAACTTGAATAGACATTTCTCAAAAGAAGACATACAAATATCCAACAAACATGTGAAAAAAATTCTCAGTGTTACTAATTATCAGAGAAATGCAGATCAGAGTTATAATGAAATATTACTGCACAACAATCAGAATGGCTACTATTAAAACATCAAATGATAACAAGTGTTGGAGAGGATGTGAAGAAAAGGGAACCCTTACACACTACTGGTGGAATTGTAAATTAGTACAGCCATTATGAAAAAACAATATGGTGGTTCCTCAAAACTTAAAAATGAAACCACCATATGATTCAATAATCCCGCCACTGGGTATATATCCCAAAAAATGAAGTCAGTATATGGAAAAGATATCTGTACTTCTATGTTTATTGCAGCATTATTCATAATAACCAAGATATGGAACCAACCTAAATGTCCACCAGTGGATAAATGAATAATGAAAATGTGGTATGTAAACACAGCAGAATACTATTCAGCCATAGAAAAGAATAAAATCCTGTCGTCAGAGGCAACATGGTTTATCCTACTGTGAGAAATCCTACTCATAAAATACTACTGTGATAAAAGTACTCATAAAAATACTACTGTGAGAAAAGTATTTCCATTAGTTCTCTTGGTAGATTAGATTTTTCTCTGTCATTCCTAGGTCCTTTTCCATCCACTCTTGCTTCTTTCTCCCTCTCTCCTCACCTGTTTTCACTTTTTCCCAGTCTTTGTTTCTTTTCTTGCCACTGCCTCCAGTAATGAGAACAAATAGTGTGGGGCTACAGGCATGTGCATTGAGGCTGAACATAGTATTCTCTGCCAGATTATGGTATAATCTCAGCAGGGACATGTGAGCAGAGCTGCAACGAGTGTACAGGACAATTGGTATAGTTCTGCATCTATTTCTTTCCTTTGCTGATGGATTGCATTAAACATTAAATACACATATTTCTCAAATTTCTGATTTTGAAAACATCTTAGTATTTACATTAAATAAGATTGTAGCCTAACTATAAGAAACACAACACATTTTACTACAAGTTTCAATATCATTCTAAGATGTCTCCTCAGTCTAGAATAAAATTAAAACATATTGGTGATTGTAGGATATCATCAGCAACATTCATAGAAAATTATTCAATGCATATTTTTACCTAGTATTTTGACTTTTACCCTAGTAGATTAATTTTCTTGCAATTGCTTTGGCTGGGAGTCAAAAGCACAATATTCCTCTAAGGCAGAAAGTAATTATAAGTATTTATAATTAAGGAAATTGAGACATTGTTAATCAAAGACAATCAATCAAGTACAGTTGATCAGATCTAATTAGGCACAAGAATAGAGAAAAATAAATATTAATGTCATCTTCTATGCTCCCATAGGGGACAAAAATGTCCAAGAAAGCAACATTCATTACTTAAATGCCTAAACACTAACAATACCTCTTCCTTATAACTGATTTTGCTCTTTTAATATTCAAAAATGTTGTATTCTATACCTGCAGGAGCATGTAAGTGAATAAAAGAATGCAATAATGGGTAGGCCTCAGGTCTCATGCCCTCTTCATTTATATTTTATGTGCTAAAATATTTGGGTCTCCATAGACATAGGAAGAGATCTTGGGTTATTTTCACTTAAAAATCTTCTACGTTTATATTCAGAAGCCTTCCTCCTAATCTCGATATTAATGTTCTTTTTTTGTCATTGCATTTCTGTTGAATAATATATTATTTTGCCACTCAGTAACCAAAGTACTAAAAATTACTTAAATCTTTGTTCCCGATTTCTTTGCTCTGTGCTCTCCTGTGTCTTCCTTACTAATCTCAAGCAACTGTATTGTGTTTAGCACCATTGAACACATCATCTGTGCAAAAGTGGGTGCAGCTTCCAAAATTAGAGTCTGTGCCATACAATACAAAATCAAATTATCTAACCTTTCACAAATGAGGAGAAATGTGAAACGTCAGTGACATACTGGACAGACGGAACAGTGAGACCAGCAGGCAATTTAACCTACATTATCCCCATAGTGCTTTTTAAAAATAATTATGCCATTATGTGCTTTTTGCTTCTACTATGTCATAATTGTCTTACATCTCAAACCATTAATTAAAACGGTTTTTAAGAGCAGCAAACAGGCTAATTTAGAATAAGTAATTTGAATCTGGAAAGGACTTCTAAAATATAGCAAAGCTCACTTAGAAGTTACTCTCTCCTACTTACACTGTCTCAGGACTGAATATACAGTAGAAGAGATAGTGCTATAAGGGTTCTAAAGCAGCAGGGATGATTGTATCATTTTATGAAAAAATGTAGAATATGTAACTGAAGTACTTTCTAGAGAAAAGGATTTTCATTTCCAAAATATCTTTTCTGTATTTTTAAAAAGGAAATCATGAAGCACATCAGTTTAAAATTTATATAAAAATATATTCTATTTCTACATTAAACTTCAATTTTTCTTAATTTCAAAAAGTATAAAAGTATAAAAGAAAAAATTAATCAGTACTAGGTAATGAGTTGAAGTCTGCTTTGTTACTTATTGAAATCAAATAATGTCAGAATAACAAAAAGTATATAGATGCCTTTGAAATGTTCAAAATCACAGTTTTACAGAAATAAATGCCATTTGGGGGCTTACATTTTAGTGAGGTGATACAGAGAATGACAAAATATATGAGTATAAATAAATCATGTGTTAGATGGTAAGTGCTGTGAAGAAAAATAAAACAAGGAAAGGAGTGAATTGCCATTTAAAATAGGATACGAGACAAAGGTTTCACTAACTCAAATGTCATTTGAGTGAAGATCTGGAGGAAGTAAGTATCAAGCCATGTACATATGCAGGGCAGAATTCCAGGTAGAAGAAGAGCAGGTCAGAAGCATACTTGGTGTGCTTCCAGAACAGCTGGAAGCTGAGTTCACCTGAAATGTCTATTAGCAGGTGGTTAAGGCTGAAAGGTGGTGGTGGTGGTGGTGAGAGTGAAGTCTTTGACCTTTATTCTGAGTGAAATAAAGACCCACTGAATGGGTTTTATGTCTTATGATTTAGGTCATAGCAGCATTATTTTACTGCTATGTGGGAGAGGAGACTGAAGTGTGGCCAGAGCAGAGATAGCGAGACTAGTTACAAAGCATTTATGGTCATCTATGAGAGAGATATTGGTGGCTTGGGCCTGAGAAGTAGCAGTGGATGTGGTGAAAACTGGTAGAATTCTGGCTACATTTTGAAGAAAACACTAACATTGCTGGACATTGGAAATGAGGTGGAAAGAAAAAGAGACGTTAAGGATCACTCAAGCTCTTAGGCTGAGCAACTGAAAGGATGATATTACCACTTATTTAATGAAATGCAAAATTAAGAGAAGAGACAGTTTCAGCGTGTGTGTGTGTACATGCGTTTGTGTGCATGTGTGTGTGTGTTTGTGTTATTGATTCAAAGTCCAGTTTTAGAAATATTAAGTTTAAAATGCTTGTAATTTATCAAAGCAGAAACACTGATTAGGCAGGTGAATATGAATCTAGAAGTTCAGGAGAGAATTCTGGAGTGGAGACATAAACATGGGAGTCATTAGGATAAATTGCCATTTAAAATGAAAAGACTGGATAATATTACCAAAGGATTCAATAAGGTTGGAAAAGAGAAAAAGTTAAAGGACTAAATGTGGGGATGTTGCTGTATTGGAGATGAAGCAGAACCATTGAAAGAGAATGAGAATGAACTGGCAGGTAAAAGAGAAAGAAAACCAGAAGAACATGGATTTGGAAACCCAGCAGATAAAGATAAAGAGTTGTCAGATGTTACTAATAGATCACAGATGAGGGGACTGAGAAATACCAGTTGGATTTGGAAGAGTGGAAGTAATTAATTACCTTTTCAGGGAGTAATGGGGCAAATATCCTATCAGAATGAGTTCTAGAAAATATACTGGGACAACAAACTGAGGGGATTGGCTACAAAGGTAAGAAGACATACGGGACAGAAGAAAGAGGGAGAAGTGGGATTGAAGTAAAGATAAATTATTGTGAATTTCAGCATTTCACTCTAGTGAATCAGCTCCCAAACCTTAATTACAACACTGTATGTCAAATTTAAATTAGCATCTCCAAACCATCATTTTATTGATTTGCATTTTTCTTTATTTACAAGGACCTCAACTTTTAATAACCGACACGTTTTTAAGTATATATATATAGTACATATTTATATTTTTCTGAGTATGTTTTTCAAATGACTAGTAACCCAGACATAATTAGCTATGAAATGGAAGCACAGATCATGTAGCACTGACTCAATTTCTCTCAGGAATTTTGCAGAAGAAACTGTATTAAGACATGTACATATCCATGCTGATAGTTCCCTGAAATGCCTAAAGACATGTTTTGCATTCTTTTGCAATCTCCTTTACAAGAAAAGTATCCTCAAAGTTTTATGCTTGATATAAATATAGTAAAGTAAAAACTGTGTAAAGACTAGAAATAGTGAGATGGTTTTTTTTTTTTAACTCAAAAGGTTTGTTTTGGGTAATCGAGTTTCATATGCATGAAATGTGACACTTTCATAGAGCTTTGTTCAAACATGTAAAGATGAGATGATAGTCAAATGAAAACTACATTTATTTTCACTTCATATGCATCCCTTGGTTTTTCTACACACAAAAAAATTATTGCAAATCAAAAAAATATATACACAAAACCACACATCTTCTTAGATTTATATTTTATCATTCAAAAGAAGAGGCAGGAACACTCTCATTAACTAGTACTCCAGAGAAGCCAACTGAAAAATAAAAGGTGTGAGACTTTTTTTTCCCCTTAATTGACAGATAAAATCATATGTATTTATCAAGCACAACATGATGTTTTGAAGTGTACTTACATCTTGGAATGGTTAAATCTAGCTAACTAACAAATGCATCACCTCACATACTTATTTTTGTAGTGAGAACATTAAGCATCTACTCTCTTCATTTTTCAAGAAAGGTTGATGGCAGAGAAAGTTACTTTCGATTCTATATTAGTTTTACTTCAAGTTTAAGTATGAGCTTGAAGAAGTTCAGGTAAAATGTTACTGTTTAAAGTTGTTCACACACTAACCCCACACGCACTATATTTTAAACATTTCTAAGTAGTGTGAAAACATAGTCTACTGCTGCTTTGCTTTGACAGCATAAGTAGCCTCCAAATAATACATGATTTTTAGGAAAACATCATGATGATGAGTTTAGCTAATATGCTTGCCTTTGAGCATATGTCTGAACGTGGTGCTACATTTTCCCCAAAATATTTGGAATAGTTGACATGGTGTTGCAATATTATTACTTATGAACGAATCTAGGTCTTATTAAGAATAATGTGAATCACATTTAAGAAATGCATATTTATTAAATTCAATAGAATTGAATATTGCCTTTTAATTCAATTCAGTTTAATTGGACTTAGCAAAAATTCTATTAATCATTTTAGCGTACAAAAACATTGTTTTGATAGAAAATGAGAAAGAGGAGGGAACTGCCCTCAAGATGCTCAACATCTATGAGCAACACTGACACCTTATCAGCAATAAAGACGTGTTAAAATGAGAGTGAAAATTTTACTCAGTCTGAAGAGTTAAGGAAGGCTTCAGAGAGGACATGATATTTGAGCTGCATATTAACACTTTAAAATAAAAGAAGTGGTTTCATTCATACACAAAACCTCACTGGATTCCCTATCCTTCATCAACCCACAGTAATAGGCTTTCTTCTCCCTTGAAAGCACCCTTTGGTAAGGTCACAAGGAATGAATTACAGATAATTTTAATTGTGACTCATGATCTCTTAGCAGTATGCAAAACAAGTTGACTATCTCTTCCTTCTTGAAAACTTCTTTCTTCACTAGTATCTTATTTACTTGTACTTTAAATATTAATATATGCATATAAATATATAATATAAATCTATTTTAAATTTATTCTTATTTTTTTAACATTTTTTTTTCCTTTTTGTCTTTTTTACTGACTGGTAATGGGATCGCAACCCTCGGTGTTGCGCCCACACCACGCTCAGCCAGTGAGCGGGAACCGGTCTCCACATGGGATCCGAACCCTCGGCGGGAGCGCCGCCACACTCCCAAGCGGCGCACTCTCCAGTGCGCCACCAGGCCGGCCCATTTTTTTTTAACATTTTGATTCTCTGTTTCCTAATAGAATTGGCCATTAGTATTATTTCTACACAGTCTTTGTCTCATTTATATACTGTTTTCACAAGGATTATAAAATGCATCTAGAATGTTTCTTATGTCCTTTCTTCATTCCTTTTTTTATTAAACACAAACTTTTTTTTTGAGCAATTTTAGGTTTACATTAAAATTAAGAGCAAGGTAGAGAGATTTCTCATATTCCTCCTGCCATACACGTGCACAGCCTCCCCATTATCAACATCTCCTGTCAAAGTGGTTCACTTGTTAAAGTTGATGATCCTACATTGACACATCATAATCCAAAGTCCTTGGTTTACATTAGAGTTTGCTCTTGGTATTGTACATTCTATGGGTCTGGATAAATGTGTAATGACATGTATTCATCATTATAGCATCATACAGAGGATTTTCACTACCCTAAAATTCCTCTGTACTTTGCCTATTGATCCTTTCTTCCTTGTTAAATCCTAACAACCACTGACACTTTTACTCTCTCCATAATTTTGCCTTTCCAGAATGTCATATAGTTAAAATCACGTAGTATGTAGACATTTCAGATTGGCTTCTTTCACTTAGTAATATTAAGTTTCCTCCATGTCTTTTATTTTTAAGTTGGTCATGAATATTCATGAGATACAAAGCTGATTGTCACCCCTCATGCCCAAGATGCGAAGGCCAGATCCATACTGGCAGCATGCCAATTATCAAAAATTGCATTTGTATCCCGTGTCCCCCACCCAATTATCCCCAGCCTCCCTCCTCGTTCCCCTTTCCACCCCACTCCACTTTGTATCCCAAGATATGTTATCTCCCTCCCCAAGTCCAAAGCACCACTGTGGTCTTTGTTTCTTTCCTTCTTTCTCTCTTAGCTCCCGCATATGAATGAGGACATGCAGTATTTATCCTTCTGTGCTTTGCTTATTTCACTCAACATAAGTTTCTCCAGCCTCATCCATGTTGTTGCAAATGGGAGAATTTCATTCTTTTTTATGGCAGAGCAGTATTCCATGGTGTATATATACCACAGTTTCCTCCATGTCTTTTCATGTCTTGCCAACTCATTTCCTTTTAGTGCTAAATAAAATTCCATTTTCTAGATATACCACAGTATATTCATCCATTCCCTCACAAAAGGACATCTTGGTTGCTTCTAAGCTTTGGTAATTATAATTAAAGCTGCTAGAAACACCAGTGTGCAGGTTTTTGTGTGAACTAAGTTTTCAACTACTTTGGGTAAATACCCAAAGCACAATTGCTGGATCATATGGTAAGGACATATTTGGTTTTGTATGAAGCCGCCAAACTGCTTTCCAATGTGGTTGTGCCATTTTGCATTCCCACTAGCAACAAATGCAAGTTCCTGTTGCTCCATATCCTTGCAAAATTTGGTGTTGTCAGTCTTCTGAAATTTGGCTGTTCTAACAAGTGTGTAGTAGTGTCTTATTGTTTTCATATGCACTTCCCTGACAACATATGATGTAAATCATCCTTTCACATGCTTATTTGCCATCTGTATATCCTATTTGAGGAGGTGTCCATTAAGGTCTGTGGCCCATTTTTTAATCAGGCTGCTTTCCTACTGTTGAGTTTTGAAGGTTTCTTGTATATTTTGGGTAATAGTCCTTTATCAGATGTATCTATTGCAAATATTTTCTCCCAGTCTGTAGCTTGTTTTCACATTTTTTGACTATTGTCTTTCACAGAGCAGACATTTTTAATTTTAATAAGTCCAACTTATCAATTACTTTTTATTATTTTTTTCCTTTGAGAAGCTTATATAATATTAGAATTCTCAAACATATTTGTTGATTATATGTTTGCTAAATGTTGCTTGTCAAACGTTTTCTCTGTTGAAAATATTTTAAAATAATGCAGAAACTTCTTTAAGAGCTATAGGGGTACTCATGCTTTATTTTTCTTCAAGAAAAAGGTAAAATATATATCTGTAGGAATTTGTTCATATGTCTAATTTCAAATGTACTGACAAAATCATCTTTCTTTTATCAAACCTCAGGTCTTTCTACTCATTTTTCCACCTGCCATGAATCCAGTTTCCCTATATATTATCATATAGGCATCAACTCAAATGTAATCTCACAGAAGGCTTCTCTTATCGTGCTATATTACTTTCTCACAGACACTAAATATCTATCTGTATCATTAACCTAATTGCTTCTTGAGATTATCTCACTTATCTACTCTTTTATTAGGAATTTAGCTCCATGAGAGCAGAGACCTATTTTGTCTTATTCATCAATAAATTCTTAATTTCTAGAATAATGTCTAAGGTATAGTACTCCATAAGTTTTTCTGAGTAAAAAAAATGGTGCTTATTACTATTGAAAGACAATTTTCCATAGTTCTCTCACATGCATGTCTTGCAGTGAGGCGTTGGCTGCCATTTTATTCTGGGTGTCTTTTCAGGGCTGTTTGGATAGTGAACAGCCTTTGAAGATAAATATAATATTTCCTTCTGGAGCAAAGGAAAGACATACTTGCTGTCTAGTATGATAAAGATAATTCATATCTTCAGAGTATAGGGTAGATATATATATTACACATTATAAAAGATAGGCTTTCTACACACTCAGGGTTCCTTTCCTGAAACACATCCCACTGTATATGTAAACATCCATCTGGACCTATATGATTTGTACATGTGGGATTTTGTAGCAAAGGAACCTGGCACAAATATGGTGATGCTAATGTTACTTGTAGTGTTGTATGCAATACAGTCCTTTGTCTTTGACCCAGGAATCTCTTATCTTCTCCAAGCACTCATGATACTGTGGCAGGCTAACTTGTTAGCTTGCTTGTAGGATACAGTCTTAAATCTTGGCATTTCTAGGTAATTACATATTAATAGGCCATGTAGATGGGGTATGAGGTAAAGTATACTTATATATACTTAGTTTTGAAGACTTAAAAATCTTATTCAAAATTACAGTGAATTACTTGAGGTTTGGGGGTTGGACTGTATGTATTCTATCTGACATCATTTAACGCTACAGTGAAAAACCCCAATATCTATGAAAAGATGCATTTTAATCTTGTTTTTGTATGCTTTTAATATCTTCTGATATTCCTTGATTATACCCATGTTTAAATAATTTTTAATGACAAAAATGCATGTTGTTATTCTTGGCAAAAGTCAATTAATGCTTTATCATATTGAAAACAAAAATGTTTCCAACTTCTTATGATAGAATGGTGCTAAAACAGAATCATTTTTTAAGGTACATGCTAATTGCTCATTTCTATTTTAGTTGTATCACAAAATATCTATTTATATATGTTTTTACAAGTTTCACAAATATGAATCCTTATTTGCTAATAAGCCTGAATAATATAATTCTTTTCTAAGTATATTTTGAAATGTTTTATGGGTTTGCTACTTAAACTCCAGTTGTACATTTTTTCAAATCGAGAATATAATTCAGCTAAAGTCTATTATAGAATAGTAATAGACTATATAGTCTATTATAGCTATCCTGTTTGTTACACTAGCTTTGCAGCTACCAAAATTTCCTTGAATTACACCCTCAAAATTTAATCAAGGTCCCACACCCTAACCATTCATGGCTGAAATCATCCTTAATAATTTTCTCTGACTTGATACATAAACAGCCATATATTGACTTTATATTCCATCTGGATATGGCTAATAAATTTGAGTTACTCAGCTTTAAAATTGTTTTGTGGACATAAAACTCATTTAATTCATCAATTACGTCGTTGTAGTGACTATCATTTGACTTTTTGGCATATAAATAACATACTACATTTAAGCTACTGAGCTGTTGTTTTTATAAATTTTATCAGTAGAGAGTTTATTGTAGATATATCCAAATGTAAAATAAGACAATTTAGTATTTATGTATTTCACAATATATTCATTCTGGAATTTAAATATCTTTGTACAAATATTTCATAAAAAGTTCAAATATTTTCTATGGTTAAATAATATATATGGCGTATTAAAATAATTTCCTCCTAAAGAATTGATACTTTTAAAACAGGTTTTAATCCTCAGTGTTAAAAAGGTGCAAAGTTGTATAATATAGTTATTTTTTAAGAAATATGTATTCTTAATAAAAAAATGCGACCCATTACTTTCTTATGCAAACATATGCAGATATAATAAGTTTATTCAAACTTACCATTGAAATCTTAATAGTTTTCAACTGACTGTTCAGAAAAGGTAATAAAAGTATTCAGATAGTCAATTTTTTTTTTTTTTTTTTTGTCTTTTTCCGTGTCCGGCAACGGATCGCAACCCTCAGTGTCGCCCCTGCACCGGACGGGACCGGCAACAGGACCGCAACCCTCGATGTTGCCCCCGCGCCTCGCTCAGCCAGTGAGCGGGAACTGGTCTGTATGCGGGATCCAAACCCTCGGCAGGAGCGCCTCCGCGCTTCCCAAGCGGCGCACTAGCGCAGTGCGCCATCGGGCTGGCCCCCAGATAGTCAATTTTGAACAAAAGAAAAAAATACTTGTTTGATTTCTCTTTAATATTTTTACACTGTAATATGAGAAACACTTTTTACAACAAACACAATTTCTCTAACTTTGAAATTTTACTGATAGTCTCCATATCATTTTAACCAAAAGCTGGTATAGTTAAAACAAACAAAAATGTTTCTTTGTCTTTATTCTTGACAACAAAAGCAAAATGCTTTGTAAAATTTTTCTTTTGCTTAAGACTGTTTAAAAATGCAGAGAATCTTTTATTATAGTATCTTAAAACTCATCAAACACATTTTTATTATTTGAAATAGCACCCTATTGGAAAAAAATGCAGGACATTCATATATATTTAAAGGGTATATATCTTATTGTATGGAGATTTTTCACGGTTCTTGAGTTTGTATATCCAGAAAGAATTACTCTCCCAGCCTCCAATTTTTTTTTCTTTGTTTTCTTTTCTTTTTCAGTCGACTGGTCAGTATGGGGATATGAACACATGACCTTTGTGTTATAAGGCTGTGATCTAAACAACTGAGCTAACTTGCTTATAACACAATACTCAAAACCGGATGATTTATAAAGAAAACAAAATTTATTGCTTATAGTTTCTGAGGCTGAGATGTCCAAAGTCCGTCTGGTGGTAGCAACAGTGACTCAGGCATCTCACACTGCAAGATAGTGGAAGCAGAGAGAGCAAACAGAGGGACAGACTCTCCTCTCTTTTCTTTTAAAGCTCTCAGAACTACTCTCTGACCACCATTTTTAATCCATTCATTACGGTATGGTCCTACAATCTAATCAACTTTTCATGGCTCTACATTTCCATTACCCTAATAGGATTTCCCACCCTCTTAACAGTCACAGTGGGGACTAAGTTCCTAATACATAAAACTTGGGGGACAATTCAAGCTTCAGTGAGTTTTGGGAGAACATATTCAATGCAGTGCATTTTGCCCCTGGCCCCCCAAACTCATACCCTTTCCCCTGCAAATACATTCATTTCATCCCCAAAGTCTTAACTTGTTTCAACTCAAAAGTCCAAAGTTCGAAGTCCCATCTGTGAAATTAATAGGTTATCTACTTCAAGATACAATGGTGGGAGAAACATAAGATACATATTCCTATTCCAAAAGGGAGTAATAGGCCAAAAGAAAGTGGTAACAGGTCCCAAAAAAAGTCCGAAACCCGGCAGGGCAGGCATTAAATCTCAAAGCTGGTGAATCAGATACCTTGACTCCATGTTCGGCCTCCTCTGCACACTGCTGTTGGGGTTGGATCCCCAAGTCCTTGGGCAACTCTGCTCCCATGGCTTTCCTGGTCTCAGGCCACACTTTGGCTCTCCCAGCCTTGTGTTCCACTCTGGTAGCTCCACAAGTCTTGGGGTCGCCACTGCGGTCCCATTCTCACGGCTCCACTAGGCATAGTGCTGTTGGGGTTTCTCTGCTGCAATGCTGACCCTGCATTTCCACTCTGCGTTGCTCTAATGAAGTCTGTCTGTGGTGACTCCACCCATGTGGCAGATCTCTTCCTGGGCCTCCAGGCTTTTCCATACATCCTTTGAAATCTGGGTGGAGGCTCCCAAACATTCCCAACTCTGGCGTTCTGCCAGCCTCAGACTTAACACCATGTGGATGCTGCCAAGGCTTCCAGCTTGTATCTTACAAAGCCGTGGGTCCAGCCACACCTGGGACTAAGGTAGGCATGCTGTAACAGCCAAAGCAGCCAGTGTGCTGGTGCTGGAAGCAGCTTCCCAAGGTGGCCCTGGGCACTAAGCCCATGGAGGGCACTTCAGGCCTGTTTCTCAAGACCATTTTTTCTCCTTAGGCCTTTGTGCCTGAAACAGAAGAGTTGGCCCCAGAGGCTTCTGCAATGTAATCAGGGCTTGGCTATGAGCATCTGGCTGCCTTATCACCAAGCTAATGTCTTTAGCAACTAGTTCTGCAGCACCACTGGATTTTTCTTCTGAAAGTGCTCTCTGCTTCTCTACCACATTGCCAGGCTACAAAATTTCCAAATCTTTACACTCTGCTTCCCTTCTAAATTCTGGCTTATGTCATGCCTTTGCCACCATAACTCAGTGTAGGCTGTTACAAGTAGCCATGAAGCTTCCTTAATGCTTTGCTGCTTAGAAATTTCTTCCACCAAATACTCTGGTTAACAACTCCTATGCCTCAACTTCCACAAGTCCTAGGACATGGACAGAATGAAGCCAAATTCTTTGCCATTTCACAGCAAGGGTGATCTTTGCCCCAGTTTCCAATAAACTCCTTCTTATTTCTATCTAAGACCTCCTTAGAATGGTCTTTACAGGCCGTATTTCTATCAGCATTCTGCTTGCCATCATGTAACTAGTCTCTAAGACATTCCAAACTTTCCCTTGTCTTTTTATCTTCTTCTGAGTTCTCCAAACTCCTCCAACCTCTCCTCAACACCCAATTCTAAAGCTGCTTCCACATTTTCAAGTGTCTGTTATAAGCAACACCCTACTTTGGGTACCAAAATGTATATTAGTTAGGGTTCTCCAGTGAGACAAAATCAATAGGATATGTTGTAAATATATGAGAGGGGATTTATTAGGGAAATTAGCTCACCCAGTTATGAAAAAGAGTCCCACGATACACTGTCTGCAAACTAGATGCCTGTAGCATGTGTCGGTCCAAGTCTGAAGGCCTCAAAACCAGGGAAGCCAATGGTGTACTTGGTGTAAGTCCTGGAACCCAAAAGCTGAAGAGTCTCAAGCTCTGATGTCCACAGACAGGAGAGAAGAGTGTGTGCTAGCTCCAGCAGATAGAGAGAGAGATTCGCCTTTTTTCTCTGTCTTTTGTTCTCTCTGGGCCCCCAGAGTATTGGATGGCTCCCACCCGCATTAAAAGTGGGTCTTTTCTACTTAGTCCACTCAGGCTCTCATACTAATCTGTGCTGGAAACACCCTCAGGGAAACACCTGAAAAGATAGCTTTACCAGGTTTCTTGGCATTCCTTAATCTAATCACGTTGACACCTAGAATTAACCTTCACAAGTCCACCCCATGTTAACTTGGTGTCCATACTATCTCCTTAAATCATACTCAATCTTCAAATGGAGCAATAACATAATAGTTTTGCCTAACACGATACAACTATCCTGTTTACAACCGAAAATACATTAATCCTTTTCCCAGAACCCATACGTTAGAAAATGGGAAATCAATTCTGGATATTTATTTTTATACCCACCCTATCCTTACTAGATATACACAGAGATACAAATGTCAAGACACACACAGATAGACAATTCTCCTGTTCTTAGTGTTGAATACTCATTGACTGCATACTGTTTGCCAGCCACTCTTCATTTATGAACTCCATTAATTTACAACACAACAGTTACAGATAGAGAAACACACAAAGACACTAAGTGAACTTCCTTCCCAGTCATTCCTTATCAAGGGATGTTGTCAGATTTGAATCCACATTGTTTTGAGAACGCAGGCTTCTAACCAAGGTACATTTAACAAAAGATGTTGAAAGTTCCACTTGCCAACTTTTAATTAAAATATACTTTCCCCTTTTCCAGTTCTTCAAATTCAGTATATCTCTTATATTTAAAGCTCAGTAAATATGAGTCATCTATTTAAATCAATGAAATGTCTACAGCATGCATTAAAATTATTGATAAAGATTGCTTTTTAGTATCAAATTAAGGGGCACATTATTTCTTTAATTCTTGCATGCCCCTCCTTTCTTAAGTAAGTAATAAACTTCCTGAGCTCAAAAAAGAAGGAAAAAAAAAATCTTTAGAATTTCCTAGTAGAGGAAGCAACTCACAATTTTCATAGCCAATTCAATGATGAGCTAGAAATACACTCATTTTCTGCATACAGATTTGAACATATTCTTCTATTTCATGTAGACTCTTTCAAGCTGCAGCTCAAACTTTTGCAAATAAATCACCTTTTTAGTTGAATATGTTTTAATTATGTAAAATATGGAGCTACAATAATAACATACTCTGGTGGGAATAAATGATTGAAAATTTATAAAAAGGTATAATTTGTAGAGTATAAAAATAATAGGTAAACAAGAGGAAATAGTTTTAGTGATCTATTGCACATAATTAATAATGTATGTCATTTTTCAAAATTGCTAAAAGAGTAGATTTTAGTTATTCTTATCACCCCAAAATAATAAGTAGATGAGATGATAAATATGTTAATTAGCTCGATTTAATCATTCCACAATGTATAACATACATCAAAATATCACATTGTACCCTACAAATATGTACGGTTATTTGTCGATGAAAATTTTTTAAAAATCTCATAGAACTTCCCCACAAAAAAACAAACAAAAAATGATTAAGAAAAATAAGATCTTTGGCTAAATTTCAAATAAATTGTAAGTTAAATTGTGTTAAGTGTTTCTATATGTTTCCCATTGCTTTACATTTGAGTTGTGCATTACTGTCCACTTTCTTCTTAGTTTTAATGGTCATTATCTTTATTTTAAATTCATTTCTTTTTAATGAAAAACATGTATAGTATTTTCTGCATTTATAAGCTTAATCTTCATCAGGAAGATGACCTACACGACATATGTTCTGAGCTGAGTTTGAGGGCCTCAAGCAGATACATACATTAGATTACAAGTAATAAAAAATTAATATAAATCAAAAGTTTACACTCAAGCTTGAACTAATTGTAAACTAACAAAAAACAGTGATTTTTTTCTTCTTTTTATGTTGTTTTCTGTCATTATCACTATTAGAAGATAGTGCTTGGGAAAAATGAACAAGTTTTAGCTTTGTGTATGCATATATAAAATTAGTTTTTGAATACTGACTATTGGTATATTATCACCATCGAATATAGTAAAAGTAACATTAAATAAATCTTATAAAAAGTAAGAAAAATATAATCTAACTTCTAAAATGTGTGATCCATCGTTGGTATAATTTGATGTGAGTGAAGGTTATTGTTATTAGAAATACAGCCAAGAAGTAGGTGTCTGTCTGTGATTTGTTGACTACCTTACCTAAATATATACCACAAAGCTCAGCACATCTCTACCGCAAATGCCAAATTAAATATTAACAATGTAAACCCTGAACTAATACAGGTGGTAGTTGGATTTCAAGCTGGGAGCTGTTTTGGATATATATTTAGATGTCCAGGGTTTATTTCCAAATGTGCTTTGATGCTGTAAAAATCAGAAACATTTTTAGTAGAGGTCTGACAGAAACATTAATATAACAAGGACTTCTAGCTTGCCAGCCAACATACAGTTCAAAAAATAATTTTTATTTTATTTAGAGACGTTCTATCATAGATATATGAAGAGTATAAATAGGCAAATTAAAGATTCATAGTTATTTCTGTCATTCTTAGCTTTCCGAACCTACATAGCTCACTGACATCATTCAAGAAATAATAGTTTCTGCATTTTTAGCTGTGTTATCATAACAAATGTAGGCCGATTTTTAGGAAACTAAAATGCCCCTTCTCTTTTTTACCTGGAGCTGCCATGTTAACATGTATTGTAATATAAAGGAAAGGTTTACATTAAATAAATGAATCTTCCTGATTGGTAATCTGAAAGACTCAGACATACTTATTAAGGATAAGGTATTTTGTGTCTATTTTTAGTTCTCTTTTTCAATATCCCTGTTACAAAATTTATTTTTACCGATTGCTGTTCTGAAGCTGGAAGATCAGCTTGCTTGCTTTAATTTTCCCTTTCCTTCCCTTCTTCCCCTTTCCCTCTCTCTCTCCCTGTCTTTGTTCCTTTCTTCCATCTGTCTTCCCTCCTTCTATATCTCCCCTCTTCTCCTCTCTTCTCTCCCCCACCTTCCCTCCCTCCCTCCTTCCTTTCTTTTCTACTCTTTTCTTTTTATAACTTGAACCAAGGTGTAGTTTGTGGAAATTTAGGCATCTGTGATTGGATTAAGGTAACTGGTTTTCAAGAAGAGAGAGAATCGGAATAATCTGCAGATGATTTTCCAAAATATATACATAACCTACGCAACCCAAGGGATTATGATATTCTCACATATTACAATCTAGAAATGAGGAACATGTATACTTTGAAAAAATTCCTAGGTGATTATGCTGTTATCCCCCACATGCTTCACCTCTCCAATTGGGAACCACGGTTTTAGGATACCACAGTGATTATTTGCATATGTAATGAAGATAACTGCACACAACCATATCTGATTTTTTAGAGGTTTCAAAACACATGATTGCAATGAAAAGTTGCCCACAGAAGATTTGAAGATTAGATAGAAATACAAATATGGAATAACCTCTTTCTTATTGAATATACATTCTTGAATATTCCCTTTTGTTTAGGAAATAGGAATTCAGCTTTCTCACGTTTGATGAGTTTTCGTGTCTCAAATCTTGCTTCATATATGTAATTAGAAAACTGAGCAAGTTACAGACTTTATATTAGCTATATTCTAGTAATGCCTAGCTAATAATTAATCTCAATCTCTTTTTTATATTTTATATTTATATATTTCAAAATTAATTAAATAATTAATATTAAATTTATATATATTTATATGTATATATTTCAAAATAAATTAATGAATTAATACTAAATTTTGTATATAAGTGTCTTGTGAGATTGGTTAGCAGGAGTTAGCATTCCAGAGTCATATTACCTCTAGATCAACTAAGAAAACCATATTTTATTATTTAACAACTGAGAACATATTGTGGTTATGATGATTTCAAGATATTTTAGGTATTGCCCCAAACAGTTGATGCTTTTTAACCTAATCCATTTACTAAGACATAAATCCAGTCCAATGCCTGTGTCTGTCTTTTGCCACAAGGAACATTTAAAATTGAAATACATAAAGCACTATGTGCTGAATCAAACTTACAGTGTACCAGAAAAATATATGCAGCTTTCTTTTAGATAGCCATAATTAAGAGGGAAATGCTGTTACTGATGGAGTGAAGTTTCCAGCATTGTGCCTAGCATGTTAATAAATGGTAGATGTCAATATAATAAAGAAAAAAAAAAAAAAAACTATTCTTAGTTGTCAAATGTCATTCTTGTACCCAACCCACGGATTTTGCTCTATTTGAAAATAATAAAAATAAATAAGATATTATTTTTTAAAGTCAGTTTTACTTTGGTTTCAACATATTAATACAGAAATAGATGATTTAGAATGCATAATAAGCAACATTATCAAAAGAGTAAAAATAGTAGTAATATGCAAGAAAAGGTTAATAAAAAGAGATAAAGATATTTATTATATAAAGGAACTTTAAGAATGTCATGAGGTCTTCTTTGTGTTTTCCTTCTTCTTTCTCTTTCTCTCTCCTGAAAATTTTATTTCTTAAGCCGTGGGGGGTGGTGCTGAGTAAGCAAAAATCTAAACTGAGGGAGGAATGGAAGCCACAAGCCATCCAGGGCCTAGTCCATAGTAAACTCTATGCAAGTATTTGTTAAATGCAACAAACAAAAAAAGAAAGAAAAATATAGTCATCAGTATGTCATTGAATATCACTTATTATAATTTCAGGTTTGGCTTCAAGGTGTCTGAGTCACATCCAAGTAGAAATATTAAAATAATGATTTAGGCAACTGCATTTAGTCCCAGTAATTCTGGAGAAAACCCTAAACCGAAATCATCCACTTGTAATTAGCAGCACATAGTTGAGTGAATAAGCAATTACAAAGGAAAAAGCAAGAAACTGAGAGATACTATTGAGCCCTGAGAAGCAATGATGATGAAAATATTGGGGGATAGGTCATTTTCTATGAAGATATCTTGAGACAAGTGTTAGTTAAAGCCAGTTGTAATATGAAATTCCAGTGTACCTTACTCACAGGAAGTTATTCTCAGAAAAACACAGAAACATGGGAAATGCTAAAGGGAAAGAAGTTTGTGGATTCGTTAAAAGGAAAATGTGGCCATTGAATATTAGAAACAATCTTCTCTGGAGTGCTAAAATGATGAAGCAGGAGACATCCATTAAGACTTAAAAGGAAACAAAATGATGATAATTTAAAAAATAAAGGAAAGGCATTTATTTTCATTTTTGCAAAACTGGTGAGAGAGTTTTATAATAGCAGGATGGTTGGGTTGTGGCAATGCAGATCTGCTTACAACTAAGGAAGTGAGTGTGGTAAATCCCAGCAGTGTTGAAAGGAAGACACTTAATGGGGACTGCACTGAATGAGTCATCTCAGAAAGGCACAGTGTCAAAGAATTCTAAATAGAAAGACTCCTATGTAAGCCTAAATAGAAAGACAAACATAAAAATCAAGTTTAGTTGCAGAATGAGAATGGAAAGATTTTCCAAACTCATATAACAGCAACTGAATTAGCAACTGAATTAAAGTATTTTGGTGTTAATTATAACTATTAATATAACTCTACTGCAAAAATCCCTATTCCTTATATTAGATATTCCCACAAGTGGAGGGAAAAGGAGCTATGTTGATGAAACTAATTACCTGGTAAAAATTATTTTTAAAAATTGAACTGAAAAATAGTGCTTCATTAACAAGAATCAATAATGCAATTTGACTGCTAAAAAGGCTAATGCAATCTCAGGCTTTATTAATTAAACCAGAGCATCAAATCACAGGAAATAATATTTCTACTAGAGTTTATTAAAAATTAGTTTAAAATATGTATATCTCTAAGATTCACACTTTGGTTGATAAAAATCATGCTAGACTGTATCAGAAAAGAGGGGATTGCAAATCATATAATAGGCAAAGCAGTTTTGTCCTAGTGATTATCTGTTTGGAGATATTTTGCCTGGCTTTACCTGAAATGATATTTCTCCAGATCTTTTCCCCATGGCTCTTTCTTATCTTTCAGGTCTCAGCTCAAATATCACCTCCTGTAGATGAACGCTTTGAACATTTACTGTATCTAATGCTTCTCCTTCCTAGGGCAATATCTTCCCATAATCTTATTTACTTATCTTCACAATAACACACATTATGTTATATTTATATTATCTTTCCAGAAAATATGTTTCATGGGAGAGAAATTTTCTCTGCCCAGATTATTTTGTATTTCCACCAAGCATGGTATCTGGCACACACATAGTAAGCCATTGATTATATATATATATATATATATATATATATATATATATGATGTTTTAATAGATTGAGGATATTTAGAGAAGTGTAAAGGAAAATTCAATAGCTTAATTGAAATAGTCCGTATTGTTTCAGAATACAGAGTGAGACATAATGGTTTGAAATTGAAAGAGGGCATTTTTCATTTCAATGCAAGAAACAGCTTTCATGCTACTGAAATTTTATTCAACAGAAAGAGTTGCCTTATACAGAAAGAAGTATTCAAAAATTTTAAGTAGAAACTACATGTTAATCTTTACAGTTAATTAAACTGTAAAGGTTTGAGAGTGGTCTCAATGACCTTCAAGAGCCCTCCAAACTCTTAGAATTTATTGTGATATAATTCAAAATATGTTATGCATTTTATTTCAAGAAGTTATTAAAATGTTACCCAGTAGTATAATATGTCTATCCCCACAATTACTACTAACTTCAGAACAGGCTTTTTCAGAATATATTAAGAAAAATAATCAGTAGTTTTCATGTAACAGAAAAATAAGCATTACAATTAAACCAACAATTAGTATAGAAACAATTGCATTATTAACAAAAATTCTGTGGCAGGTATGGCTGTTCTCCCTGATGCTATACTAAGCTTGTAAAATTCACAACTATATATAGTTGTATTATTTAGAAATTCATCTAATTTTAAATTCATTTATGTTTCTTATTTTTATTAGTTCATGAATACTGTTTATAGATCTTATATTTTTTCTATCAAATGTAAACACTTAGAAGGTACTTTAACTATTTTCATATATTCTCATTTGATTTCAAAGTGTCCTTTTATTAGTCTGTATTATTTTCATTTTAAGTAAAAGAAAATTACCTATAAGTGTTTTAAGAATATAAAGGAGAATTTATTGGCTCATGAACCTAAAAATCCCTGAGACAGACCTGGCTTTATATCAGTTGAATTCAGGGACACACTCTTTCTCTATCACCCAACTTGACATTCTCTCTTATTGGCTTTGATCTAATGCAAGCTCTTTCCCCAGAAATTACAAAATTATCTTCTACTAGTTTAACTACCTTAGTAAAAGTGAATTCACTTTTCCCAACAGTTCTAGCAATTACAAGTCATTGATTTTCATTGGTCCACATTAACTTGGATGAGTTTTTCTAAGAAGACACAAACCCGAGCAAATCTCTGATCATCTTCAAACTAATACCATGGACCAACAATTGGGTGGTGGGTACACTGATCTCAAAAGGAAAAATATATACTCTATTACTAGGAGAAGAGGAGATGGTGTCTGGCCAGTAAAATAATAGTCACTACAGGACCTCGTCTTCCTGCACTTGGGGAGTTGGTGAATAATTTTGAGGTTATCTTACTCATGGCATTACAACCATACTTTTGATATTCTGTTCTCTCTTCTCCTCATTTTAATTTTTCATTTTAAATTAGTTCCTCACTTTACCATTTCCTGATGCAATCTTCCTTCCTTTATGCACTGGTTCATTTTCATTGCCCATTTGTGGTCCATCATATTTTTCTTGATGCATAATGATCATAACCACACAGACATATAAAATGGAGGAGAATTTTCTGTTGTGTTTCTAATACGTTTCTGAGAAATCAACATTTTACTGGCTTTTAAAGGTACGTGCCGAATTTTAGGCTTATTATCCTGGAGTACAATCTAAATGACTCCTCAGATTTTTTTCTTTTATTATTTAGAAATGAGCACTCAGTTCATTTTGCAAGTGTTAATTTTACAAACATTTTATGTTAAAGTTGTTCACATGTGAAATATTTTGGTATATACCCCAAATACTCTCTCTCTCTAGAGATGATAAATAGATAGATATGTAGATAAATAGACACCTGAGTTTAATCTAGCTCTATCTAGATGGCCATAATGGCTAGATGTCACATTAAAAAAAAAAATCAGGTTATAAGGACAACACTTAAACCTCTGAGAAACATTGTATATCTTTATTATAGATACCATTAAAGTAGAATACAACGTATTCTCTTGTCACTTTCTCTTACCAAACATTTTCAGCAAAACTCTGAAGCAGGAACAAACAAACAAACAAAAGCCTGAAACTCTGCTAGTCTTTCTATGTCCCCACAGCCTCTCACCACAGTCTTCTTTCCTTTCTGTCTACACCTGCTTTGCCCTGCATCTTCATGTGCCTGTCATGACTTGGTTGAATCCAGTCTCTGTTTCTGTCTGGTATTCTTTGAGAATCAACTTGGTTATAATGATGAACAAACAAACAAACAAAACCTTTAACTTGTTTTATCACTAGATTTCAGGATATTTTTAGTTTCTCTCAAACTTAAGGTTTCATGGTATGTGTTTTCCTTCAGGAGATGTATTAAGATGTCATGTGAGATGACCATTCATCTTACCTACCAGTGATTAGTAGCACCATCACTAAGGAATCACCTTTAACAAATCTGCTAGCTTATCTCTATAAGGTATATTCTGTTTCTAAACAGACAGTGTTAAATCACAATTGTGACTCTTGAGACAGACTGTAGGAATACAGAAATGTTACTCATTTATTATACACTTCAGCAGCCTTATCTATAACATGAGAAGGATATTAATTTATACACCTCATAGGATTATTAAGTGTAAATGATATAATATGTGATACACATTAAACACTGAATAGTACTGGTTTTTAGTATTTGTTAACAAAAATCAGCAATCAACTAAATTATTATTCTGTTATCTCATGAACACCCATGGCAAAACACTTTTAAAGGTTGAGTACATAGTATTAAATATTCCTATTTTTCTTCTAAACTTACTGACATTTTTTGACATTAAAGTATGTTAGTTTTTCTACAACAGGTTGGTTTGATCAACAATACCTTATCATTGGCTTTGTGCCTCAGTTTGAATTAATGCTCAATATTCTATAATTTTCTTGATTTCACATATATGTAGAAGGATCACAGTTGTAATCTTTCATACCTCTGCCACATCAGCTGTTCATAAAGACAAGACTGATCAACAGCAACTCAATGGCATCCTTAAGTTCTGGAAATACACTCAATGGATGCTGACACATTCCTGAGGAGGGCCATGATGATTCTGTTCATTTGACTTTCTATTGATTTCCCAAAGCATATGCTACTTACTTCTATTTCATTAGTTTTCATATTTTATTTTAATTATTTATGTAGCTTCTCCATGTTCTGACTCGGTTTGCCTTGAGGATTTTTTTCTGTACCTCCACCCCTTCATCATTCCTCTCCAACTTCTATCCCTCAACACACACACACACACACACACACACACACACACACACACACACACACACACCAGGTCCAGAACATCGTAAGGAGTTGGAGAGTACATATAATATTAAGCACAATTTGATAAAGAACCTTGAGCTTGACAGTGGAAAATTTCCTTAACACATTGTTCACAAAGACTAAAATATAGCATTCTATTGGCACTTTTGCCATTCCCAAACCTCATCCTTAATCTCAAAATCATCAAGATTCATTGAGCCATCTTCCTCACTTTAATTAAAGAACAACAATCAAAAGGAAACATCAATTGAGTGGCTGTGGGGGAAGCATGGAGCTAGACACTGAAGTGGGGGAAATAAAGCTGGATAAGTCAGAGTCACTGGAACCCACAATCTTGCTTTGAATAAAGAATCAAAGAAAATGAGACAGTAAATGAATATGGCCAGAAAGATTACCGAGTATACTTGGGTTATGAGAGACGCCTGCTACAAAATTACAACCACCCTATTTTATTTCCAGTCTTGAGCTTTTTACTCAGACAGGATGGACAAAATTATGGACCAATGTGTCTTGGAGGTGGAAGACCATCCCACAAGGAGGAAGTAAGAGAGCAATAGGGTGAATGAAATATTTATTCATAAAAAACATATAAATTCTCTATAGTATGTTTCAGGGATACTTTTGGGCTTTATAAATTTTAGCTAATATATAACTTATCATCATTTATAAGATTCCTGGACTTCCTCTATCATTTGCCTTTGCTACTTGTTTAGGTTTTGCATCAGTTCAGCACCGGGCAGCTAGTTAGATTCTGTAGGGCCCTGCTCAGCCAAGACTTAGATAAGTTTAACACTCTATCTCCTTTAGGATTATTGACAACAGGCTATATTTATATAATATAAACTTATTTCTACCGTATTAAATAGATATTTGTGAAGATGTTCTGGATTTTGGGATTTTGTTATTGTCAGCATAAAAATATAGAAGATCACTCAAAACATAATATGGAACTCTGTCAAAAACCAATCAATGTAGAGACACTATTTGTAAGAATTCTCTTTTTCAGAGATTTTTTCTTGTGTGAAACAACATAAAATGCTGTTTTTAGTGATATGCTGACATTTCTAACATGTAAAAAATCATTATGAGTGCCCTCTGATACACCATTATGGATGGGGTATTTTAAAGGTAACAAAACTATTGAAATCAAGCTCCATTTTAAAGTCAGATAAGAGCCTGTTATTCTCTCTCTCCAACAAGTGCCAACTTCTACCATATTCCAAAATTAGGTAGCAGAATATCCCAATAGGACTTATAATAGAGGCAGTATATCTTCTAGCTTATACAGGAAGCTGCAAGAATTAGAAGATATGTTTGAGATGGAATGAGAATTTTTCCTCACTCTAACACAAGAAAAAGGGGCTTTAAGAAGACATTAACTTGCAATTCCCTAGAGGGATGGGGCATAGAAATTGGTGCCAGATTCATACCTGGAGAAAGAGTGTGGCTGTTGAGCTGTTCTAATTACAAAATTGAAAGGAATAACCTGAATTCCATAGCTTATCAGAACAAAGGATGTTCTCCCAGATGAGAGCCATGTGAGTCACTTAAAGGGACAGGAGGAAGGTTAAGAAGGGCATTCCAAAGGAGAAAGAGTGGGTAAATTGAGCATCAAAATCAGGAGCTCGCAGGGGAATTATAAATACCAGCTGGGTGAAAACGGGTCACTTGTATCATGGGAACTGTCTCAGAAGAACATAGTTCAGTAAAGAGTAAGCATTAAAGATCTGCAAAGCACAGAGAAATTCAATACCAAATAATATTGGTAACTATCAGGAAGTAAAATTCCTACTCTTTACCTCTTTTACATTAATCCTCCCACTCTCTTTAACCCTGGAGCAGCCTGGTTCAGCCTACAACCACCCAGTGAGGGATGGAGGAGAGGAAAAATCTAGGCAGGAAGCAGAAAAAAAAAAAAAACAAAAACCCAAAACTAAACAACCCCCCCCCCCAATCCTAAAAGCTTTGAAAACCAAAAGTTTTATATTATTTTTTAAAAATAGTTAAATTGGTAATAAAATCTGACCTGAACTCATTTGGCAACAAACCCTGACCTAAACTGACATAAATTATATAAATATAGCCTTTATTTACCTTACGTAATGTGATTTCCCCCTTTATTTCCTTATAGAAATATTAATGTGTTTGCTTACTGACTGCTGCCTCAAACCTATGAATGGATGGATATCAAGTAATATAAGCTCCTTCTGCTGCAAGGGACAAAACTGAATTATGAATGAAGTTCATAAATAAGATCCTTCTCATTTGAGTGAAATAGAGAACAATCAAAGGAATTGAAGAACCTGTGAAAAATCCCATCTAAGGCAGGAAAGTTCTGTTTTCACAGAGCAGATTAAAATGAGTTTAAAATTCCATTTAAGGCAGGAAAGTTAAATTAAAATGAGATTAAAAATTCCATCTAAGGCAGGAAATTTCTGTTTTCACAGATTAAAACGAGTAAGTGAAAGAAATAAATATGTTTTCCGATTACACCCTAAAAGCCCCACTTGTTCAATGAAATATTTCCATAACTAACTTGAAATTACAAGGCATTAACAAACATTTTTTGATTGCTACTGGAGTGGAAAATCTCAAAGGTCAACCATCTAACATAAAACATCTTAACTATTTTACAGAAAAAAAACATTTTGGTTCTATAGAATCAAATTTGCTTAAATTGAGGCATCTTCCTAGGAAGGATTTTAGGAATATTCACAATTAATTGAAATGTCAACTATAAGATTGGGCTCATTGAAATGGAAATGGAATTAACAGTATTTTTTTTTTACACCTACCAGTCTCCAAAACTGGCTATTTTATTTATGTACTAACACTTAACAATCAATGCCTGTGAGGGGAAAAAAATCATTAATGAAAGAATAAATGAACTAATAGATAAATAAATGAAAAAATGACAGAAAATGTATCTGAAGTTTGAGAAAGGAACCTGCATAAACTTATTTGGCAGTGGCTACTTTATTCTTATAAAATAAAATAATGTGATCTGAGCTGAAGGAAGCAGTATGGATGAAAACAGTTTTCTTAATTCAAATAGATTTGTGAACATTATATTTGAGTCTATTCAGAGTATTTAATTCATCTAATTTAATACTGTGAACTTTTTTTCTTCCATTCTGAGAGTAATCTCGATTTATGCTGCTGGAAAAGCAGAAGGGAAAAAAAAAAAACCCTTCCTTTATTTGACTCCCATGCTGGCTGAGCAGAGAAATAGGAACTACAGGAGGGAACTTACTTGAACTCAGAGTAGGATCTCTCACGGGACAATACGAGGTGTTCTTGTGAAGACAGATCATTGTTCACATGCATCACTGGATCCATGGCTTACTCCTGATCATGTGGCAAGAAGTGTACACAAGGGAATGAATGTGTGAATCTTAGTTTCAAAAGATGACTAAAAGGAAATAAATAAAAAACATAAAGGAAAGAAGCCTCTTCCATATTTAGCCCTTCTCTTGAACTCAATAATAAAAAATGAGTGAATTGATTAGACACATGCCATTTCTAGGTGTAAAAATGGAGGAACACTACTTTCTTACATAAAAATTTAATGGCCATTTTTGAAAATTGGACTATTTTTGTTTTGAGTTAAAGGAAAATGTCTCTGTCACACACAAAGCACTACAATAACCTACTATTATGCTAATATCTATTTAATCTGTCATTAGTAGAAATATTTTTACAAGCATCAGTTGTATACTACTAACACTCCATTTTGCAAGATTCTGGAAACTGTCCCAAGACAGGTTGACTAATTTTAATTTTTTTTTCAAAATCCAGTAAATATCATGCTCTGAAATACCTTTTAAAATTAGTAACTATTGGTTTCACCCTGACTACCTGTCTACTATCTACCTGACTACTACATTTTGGTTTATGTAATTTTTAGGTACAAGAATCTTGAAGGCTGTAGTTTGTTTTTCAATTTAGTGATTTTGTTTTTGTAGTAAACATGTAAGTAAACAGAGCAGAGCAAACATTAACTAACCAAACACTAGGTTTAACGAAAACTGTCAGATGGCAAGGACAGTGGACATAAGAGAAAATAAACGTATGCATAAATGCAGGCTCCAGGAGACATATCAGTATTTTCACGCAATGGATAGTGCACTGAATACACAGTAGGAGGCCCAGTACTCACTCAGGCTTGCCTATTATTAGGTGAGGATGGCAGGTGGATGACAGGTTCAGCCTGATCAAAAGGACTGAATTTAAATATAAAGGCATATTTCAATTCTTCTGAGAGATGCAGTGTGGCAGCTGGAGAGCAAAGTTTGAGCAACATGGGTGAAGAAGAAAGTGACTCCTGGCAATTAATCACACATGCCAAGGAACAGTCAAGAGGATGTGTCACATCTGACAAAATAAGGGACTCCTCACACCCCGGAAGAATAGGGCCTCCATGTCCTCTTGCACTGTTGCCTTTGTTCTAATCAGAGTGGCACTGAGGTGAGATGCTAAATGGGAAAATAGAAATTAAATAAGTATAAATTAATTCGTGATATTTTACAATAATATTGTTGATTTTAGTATGATTTTTAAAGTTAATAAAAGAGAAACAGGCTATCTTGATTTTTTATATATAATTATAAAAAGAGTATTTTTTTTCCCTTTGGCATTTTGGGTGGATTTTCCAGATGTATTTTAACTTTATGATGGCTGGAGGCACATGGTGCCTTCTGGTTCCTACACGTCTGTGGTTCTTATTCTGGTGAAGCTCATCCCATGCTCTACTTTGTTCCCACATTGTTAAAACCTTAATTACCATTTACTTCTCACTCTCTCCTGTCCCGAGCACCTAGTCTGTCCTTTTAACACATTTGCCTGTGAAATATCTTTTTCTTCCTGCCCCATTTCTTGTTCCCAGTTTCTACTCATCTAATTTATCTTCCATAATAGTGCCACAGTTATTTTCTAATGCAGACCTATTCATAACACTCCCTTACCTAAAGGAAAAGCCTTGAGTATCAGCACAAGATAATCATATTCTGGTATTTAAAAATGTGGAGAAAGCATGCATCTTGACATGACATGAATATATTATGTAACAGTAAAAGTGTGCAATTTAAGATAATCCACATTATCATTCAATGTTTTATTTTAAATAAAAATAAAGAATTTTGTATATTTTTTGTAGATAGGCTTAAAGCAAGTGCTTTAGCATATTCACTGTTTGTCTCCAGGTAATAAAAATTCATTCTTGATAATGAGATGCTCACTCTCATGCTCAGTTCAAAGCATGAAATTATCTTGATTGCATCATGTACAGCATCTTGGACTCTCCTGAGTCTTTCCAAGTATACTTGCCTAGTTCAATATGTTGCAAATTTTCTTCATCCCTTTCCCTGTCTACATTCTGCTCTAGCCACATTAGACAATAAGCTTTTCCCAGAGAAATTTGTGCATCTCTCATAAAATTTTTCCTTTTTACATATTGTTCCTTCTGCCTGAAATTTTCCTTCTGCCCAAAGTGTTCTTCCTCTTTTTGTCTTTTTGATAAATTCCTATTTGTTCTTTAGGAGTCTTCAAATTTTACATCTGTGAAGATGTCTATAACCTCATCAGGGGAATGAATTACTTTATCCCAGGTAAGTTATTAGAGGTACTTGAATATACAATAGCTATCAGTTATACTCTAATTGGTTTTTAGTTTTCTTGGCTCCTTGATAAATTATGAGCTTTCTTAAACTACATATTCCATGCATTGTATCTTATTCACTATCTTTAGTGCAATACTGAGCAATTGGGAAGTCTTCGACAAACATTATTCAGTGAATGTAGGAAAGAATATGACTGAGAGACAGGAGCTTTCACTTCAAATTGCTAAGAAATTATTGCATTTAGATTTTTGTATCTCCTAAAATCCTGTTTGAATCTTAAATACCATCTTCTTACCTTTTAAACTATAATTACTTCCCTCATTTCTTACTCCTTCCAATCATCTCCACATACAATCATAGTCAAAAACACAACCCTGTATTACTGAAAAATGTCTTCTTTCAAGCAGAGATTGTGTTTTTAGGTAGGGGGAAATCCTAGCGGGGAGAAGTTGTATAATGAAAATCTGGACCCTGAGAACTCAATTCTCTCCCCAGTCACTCTCTGAAAACTTATGCACTCAGAACTTGTCTTTTATTAATGGAAGATAAGTGTGAAAAAAAATTGAAGATTATCCCTTGCATTAGAGATGAATTTTTATTATAAAACATATAAATGACCTTTAAACATAAATTATCTTCGGGGCCGGCCCGGTGGCTCACTGGATAAGTGCGCCACTTGGGAAGCGCGGCGGCGCTCCCGCCCGAGGGTTTGGATCCCACATACAGACCGGTTCCCGCTCACTGGCTGAGCGAGGTGCGGGAGTGACCCCAAGGGTTGCGATCCCATTGCCGGTCCCCGGTCCGGTATGGGGGCAACACTGAGGGTTGCGATCCGTTGCCGGACACGGAAAAAGACAAAAGACAAAAAAAAAAACAAACAAAAAACCATAAATTATCTTCAAGAGACATTTATGCTGTTTCATAGTTTTCATAAACTGTCCTCAGTAATCAGTTTTTCTCAATAGAAAAATATTAAGTGATGGGATTAGGAAGGAAGAGAATAGGCAAATGGGAGGACAGTGGAGGATACACTTTCAGTAAGTTTATAGCAACTTTCTTTCAGCCCAGCATAGTTCATGCCAGACAAAAAATAATCAATAGATGGTTGTTATTTGAAATAATGAATTCAACAAATATTAATTGGATATCTGTTGCCATCAAGCCATTTTTGTAGGCCTGGTGAATTCCTAATTTAGTAAAGAAATCATGTATGTTGGTTCATTTTTTTGGGTCAACACCTAAAGAACACTTAGGTTGTACCAGATACTGAACAGCATTCTAGATACAGGGGAGAGCAAGTCAGCTGTGACTCCTGAATTTACAGAACTTCCAGGCTGGTATCACGATAGAAGAATATTTAAATGTTTTAAACATAAATTGAGAAAGCATTTAATTCTACCTAAATGAAAACATAATAACATTCAGAACTTGTTGAGCATCTATTGATGGATAGGCCAAGTATTGCACACAGATCTGTCATTTATGCCACCCTGCTGGTTTATTATAGTGCTATTTGTTTCTGAAATCCTTCTTATAATTTTGCATATGCTAAAACAGAACAACAAGTTATTACAGTATAATATGTAATTTTATTTGAGTTCTGTTCTACGGTCTCAGCCAATATTTGTTCTAACCTGCTGTCTTTAGTTGAGTTTATTATGAAGTGTGGTTTACACTCTATAACTCCTCTATCTGCCATTTATTTTTTGTTTGGGTTAACAGTTTGACTCATATGTCTGATGAAAGAAAAGAGAGTTATAGTGCTAAACCAGCTGCAAAGAAATAAGAGACATATCACAAAGGATATTAAAATGGAAGTCATAGAGATGTCAGAAAATCATAAGAAAGTGATCGAGAAAAGAGAAGGCAATGATTACCATACAATTTAAGATTGGAGGATGGGCTTACATATAATAAAAAGTATCAGAAAATTTAATGCAACTTGGGGGGATGGTCAAAGAATTATATAAAAGGTAGTTGAAAAAAATGACTCTAGCAATTATATATTTGCTCTGTTGTAAACAACTGTCCTGTGCTGAAAACACATTTCTGAGGGGATCATACCATGAAGGCCGCATTGAGATCCTCAGTATATACCTAGCCAATAAGTGTACACATATTCATCGATACATCCACACAAGTGTTCATAGAAGCACTATGTATTAAAAGTTAATAACTGGAAATAGCCCAAATGACTACAGACAGCTGAATGAATAAGTAAATTGTGCTCTGTTTATAAAGGTGATGGTCATGTAGCAACAACTGTGCACAGATTGCTGCTATACAGGACACCACAACTCAATATAAGATTTATAACACTGAGTGAAAGAACCAAGATATAAAAGGAAATATACTGTATGATTCCAGCTATATATAGTTCAAAAGCAGGTAAAATTAATATACGGTACAAGTTAGTATAATGGTTGATTGTAAGATGATAGTTAAGAAAGAACATAGAGGGGCTTTTGAGATGCTGGTAATACTCTATTTCTTGAATAGGTGCTATATGATAGAAGGCATTGTGAACTACAATGGTAGAAAGAACACAGGATTGTCCCTTCTTTTATTAGTTCATCATGCATCAATATAAAATGAAGACTTTCCTCATACATGTACATACTGACATACAATATACTGTATATTAAAAGAATACACAGTAACATTAGCAAAATACATACACAATAAAATCAGAAAAAAGGTTTCCTAGAAGTGTGGATGAGAATATTTCTAGACATTAGTTTCATCAAGTTAGAAATCAGAGCAATGTTGCAACATGGAGCTATTTAGTGAAGGGGTAACAGCTCTACAAACCAATATGTTTTGAGGACATTTTTTTTTAATGTAGTAAAATATGTTACCGGTCTTAAAAATGAAAAAGTGTTGTAAAAAGAAGGTTGAATCTTATTTGTTATACTTTAAGAAGAAATGAAATGTGCTATATATATGGATGTGTATATATTTACGTATATATTAAAAACTATATAAAATGGTTAAAATAAAATTCTGATAATTAAAGCTGTAAACCTTAAAAATACATTTATTGACTTTAATTATTCATTGAGTGTGATGACATTATGAATAAAGAAGAACGTTAGGAAATTTAAGATTTTCATACTTTCCTGATTGTATTTCATACCTTACTATAAAATTTACCCCTCCCATGAAACACAAACACAAAGTCACACACACACACAAACACAATATTTGATATGTTATTAAACACTTAGGAATTATTAGGCTATTAGGAACTATATTAAGTACAATACAAATAAAAAATATGCACAGCTCTATTATCTTGGTACTTATTATCTAATTGGAAATTAACAAATTAACAAGCAAATAAATATAAATTGGAAATAAGACAAACATTGTGAATGAAATCAAAGTCAGCCCCCAAAAGAGAATAACGGAGGATTGACAAATGCAGGAAAGGAGGGCAATGTTGGTGGTGGTGTTGGACCTACTCTCTGCGGTTGTAGTACTGAAGCTGAAGCCTTTTGGAAGTGCAAGAGCTAACTTTGCTTAGTGGCAGAAAGGCTGTTTCAGCCCCACCACAGCTTGTATATTCAAGGACTGTGGCTGAGGACACATTCCACCAGATAAGGTTGTAATGTCTGACAAAAACCACCTATGCAGAGCCTTAAAGCCTTTCTTTGCAAATGGTAAGGCATTCAGAGGGTTTTAAGCAAGAAGGAAACATAATTTAATTTATAATTTATACCTCCATTCCAGCTGTTATTTCTAGAGAAGATTGCAGGGGGAGCAGGAGTGAGGTGTTAACAGGCTTTTCCTGAGTTCATGTGAGAAATGATGGAGGCCCAAAGAGCGGTTTTGGCAAGAGAGATAGAGAGAAATTTTTAGCATGTAGACTTGAGTGCATTTGCTGATGGACTTGATTTGGAGAGGCAGTAGTTGGGTAAGGTGGAATAGTAAGTAATGAAGAATGACTTCCAGGTTTCTAGCTTGTGCACTTGAATGTATGTATACTCCTTTCATTTATTGAGAGAGAAATTAATGACAAATGACTTTTAGAGAAAACAAGAGTTCAATTTTAAATTTCATACGTAATTGAATGATATATATAAATAAGTCATGTTTAAAGTTCATAAATCAATCAAGACCTCAAAGACATCTGGGTAAGAGATATACTTTGGAAGTTTTCAGAATACAGTTGTTACGTAAAGCCTTGAGAATATGTAAACTCACTTAAAGAGAAACAGTAAAGAGAAAATGCCCAAGATCTATCCCTAAGATTCAATCTCCCTGACATTTAGTGCTTGACAAAACGCCTAAGAAGGAGCACTGAAAGAAGTACCGAAAAGACGAACAAAAAAACAAAGACAAAAAAGTGTTTTGTTTTAAAATGTAAGTGGAATTAAGTGCTCCGAGAAGGAAGTAGCCAGATCAAGAATTTTGCTTAACAAGCAAATAAGGACTAAAAAAGTTCATTATTTTTGGCCAAGATCTATGGCAAAAATAGTATCAGTGTTGTCTTTGTGGAAATAGCCAGATGTGAATGGATTTCAGTCCATAGTGTTCCATACCTGGTGTATGGAACATGCCAGCTCTAGAGAACCCTTTTTGATTAAGGCAACTCAAATGCTGGATAAAAATGTTAAAAACAACTTTAGCACATTGCTGAGCTGCACAAAAGAAAGAAATACACTGTGATTAAAAAATAAAATTAAAGCAGGAACCTTGGGAGACAAGCAAGCACCATATCTAGTTTTCAGCCAGAGAGTTTTCTATGAAACTCTGGAAACTTGAGGTTCTGCTTTAATGCACCTCATTAAATAACAAGTGAAGAACACAGGATAAAGCTTAGGGCCTGCCCAAGAAGCAGAATCGAGTTGTACAAAGCAGTATCTTAACAGCTGAATGAAAATTAAATCCCATTGCACAGAAAGGGACAGATGGGAAAATTTACAAATCTTCGCTTTGGCAATGAATGGAGAGAAAAATTTCCCCTGAACATTCATAATCACAAGATGGCTTTTACAGGTGGTGAAAACTTATGATGATAATATAGTTCAAAATTCTTCAAATGATTAATATACTTATATTACAAATGAAAGAGTAAGAATCATATTATTATCTTGATAAATGATAAAAATGTGCAATAAAATTCAATATCTATTCTTTATAAAATTTTTAGTAAAATTTTTTTAAATGTGTAAAATTTGTAGGGAGCAAATTATAAAACTTGACATTATATAAGACATTAAAGAATACCTGAAAAGAAAACCTTAATGTCCGTCGATGGATGATTGGATAAGGAAACTGTGATATATATGCACCATGGAATACTACTCTGCCATAAAAAAGAATGAAATTCTCCCATTTGCAACGACATGGATGAGCTTGGAGAAACTTACTTTTAGTGAAATAAGCAAAGCACAGATGGATAAATACCACATATACTCACTCATATGTGGGAGCTAAGAGAGAAAGAAGGAAGGAAAGACCACAGTAGTGCTGTGGTCTAATAGCAGGAGGGAATATTCCTGGGGCTACAAAGTAGAGTGGGAGGGAAAAGAGGAGGGGAAGGAAGGTTGGGGTTAAGTGGGTGGGGGATGTGGGGTACAAATGCTGTTTGTGGTAATGGATATACTGCCAGCATGAGTCTGGCTTCACATCTTGGGCCCAAGGGGTGATGATCAGCTTTGTATCTCATGAATATTCATAACCAATAAAATTTTTTAAAAAAGAATACCTGAAAAAAACACAAGTATTTCAAGGATTAGGAGATTCAACACTGTTGTGATATAAATTTAACAAAATGATAAAGACGGTAATTCTAGTAAAATTATCAATATGGTTTGTTTCATTTAATCTTACATTTTACATTTATTTTAGCAATCTTATTCTAAAATTTATGTCAGACAGCAAATGACCAAGAATAGGTGAAGGCACTGTAGAAAAAGAATAATGTGGAGAGACTGGTACTTCCAGATACTAAAACCAGCTATAAAGCTGTAGTAAGTAATTACCAGTGAGGGTTTAGCACAGTAAGAGACACCTAGATAAAAGGGACTAAAGAGAGAGCCTAGATTATAGACCCAGAGCATAGCAAAAAGTCCATGTATATATGGAAATTTGATTTGAAATAGAATATTAATGGCAGAATGATGTTGAAACAATAGACTCTTCAGCAAGTCTCAATGTGGCAGTTATACTAGTAACAACAAAATATTAATAATTTTTAGTTTGGGGTGAGGGAAGTATGAGAAATTATCACTTTCTTTTTACATTTAAAAACGTCTTTCCAAATTAAAACAAACAAGATAGCAAATATCATTAAAAAGAGTGAATAAAAGGAGTGGATGTGGGGATGCATAAATAACTTGAAGTTTGGCTATAAAAAAACAGATAATTTAGGCGCGAGTTTGAGGAATGCAAGAACAAAAGGAAATTATTTCTAATGTTGGAATGTACAGCATCCTTATAGGCTTATAAGGATGATTCAGTCAAAAGTGGAATCTTGGTGATGCTGGAGGGCAAAGGGTTCAGTTATCTGCAAGTTTGTCCGTATACGGAACTCGTAATCCTCCAAAGTGCAGTACAAATGAAGCTTACATGTAGTTAAAATGCAGACATTGTGACTATGAGCAGGAATAGTATCTGGGTTTTTTTTTTTTTTTTTCAATGTCTCTATTATGTTACAGAAAGAATAGAAATTCACAGAAATTAAGAAAAAGCTGGAACATTTCTGGAATAATCTTTTTGAAATGGAAAAACGTAACACAGACATCAGAGTAAAATACATGAGCATGGATATCATTAAACCAAAGGAGATAATGTAGCGTACTTTTCTTTCTTTTGTTTCTATGAGAAAAATATTCCTCCTTACAAGATGTTAAAGAGTTATTATTTTGTGTTTCTTATTCACAGGAAGTGTTGTGGATGTACTAAACTACTGAAGAATTTATAGGTGCATAGTGGACAGTGCTATGACTGAAGCCGAAGTTATTCTAGGTTTTCCTTGATGCGAAACCCTGTACATCTATAAACTATGATTCTAATTTATATTAATTTAGAAAATCTCTATGGACAGGTAAAAAGGAAAAAAAAAAGAAACTTGGTAGATGTTACCACTGTTCATCAAAATCTGATTCTTCTGTTTTTCTGGGCATATGATATGGGAAGATGCACTTTCTCACCCCTTTGGATTAAAGAATGTGATTGTTTTGGTCAATCTAACGTGAGGAGGGATGAGGCATCTTATTTTTGATGGAAGTCAGTGATCTCCACTTTCCAGCCTGCTTCTTCTCTTGCTGCTGTGATTGTGATACCCTATGTTGCTGTGGACTCCATACACTCATAGCAAAAGTAAACCTTCATTGGGTTAAGCCAATGAAAACTTAGAGCTGTTGTTACCACAGCATAATCATGACAATTTTGAATGAATTAAAAACCAAAAGTAGAAAGTTGAGCAGAAAAATTAAAATTAAATTAAAATTAAAATTAAATTTAAAGTAAAGGAATCTTGGTAGAAGAAAATCTAAATCTTCAAGCTATCCTTGAGTCTTAGGAGGAAAGGCCTGGTATATGTAAGAAACTGTAGGAAATGCTATGTCATGGTACAATACAGCTCTGGCTATTTATCCCTTTCTAAGTGGGGCGAGGTTTGAACTTTATCAACACAATTATCTGTTATTAATTAACAAAATTGTATTTCATTTTTTTCTGTTTTAAACACCTTGGTTGCTCTGGGACCAGAAAAGCCACAGTCTAGGATTTTGAGTCATAAAATTAGAAAATAGAGTATGAATAAAAAGAATCTCAATATGCATGTTATATTGGAAAAAAGGAAATTTCTAGCATTTTATTATGCTTTGGGATGAGGTTATCTTATAAAATTTATAGTGACTAAGGAAAGGTAATTAAAAATTAAATAGCTGGTACTGATTCTTAATATTTTAAGAAAATAGAACATGTCATAGATCTTTTTTCATTTAAGTGTTGTCTTTGCCATTTTATTTTAGGCATCTGAGCATTTTACCTAAGTTTTCTTAAAAATGGCTAACACCTAGCAACTGAAAATACTCCCACTAACTGATTTCAGAAACCTAATCTTCATGGTGGGGAAGACACTCCTGCATATAGTATTGAGAAAAGTCATGTCTTTAAAAATGTCTCATACACTGTTTTTCCTGTGTCACTCCTTTTTGACTTTTAATATTTAGGCAAGTAACAGAAAACAATAAACTGGCTAAAAGTAATATAGCACTGTTATATAAAATAAAACAAGAAAATAAAACCCTAAAATTCAGGTTATTACTTTGTTCTTACTTCAGTTTGCTTGTGAGAATTTATTAAAGAAGCCTTTAAACTTCATCAAAAAAGCCTCATACCAGTTAATGATAGTATAGAGGAGAAGAGGTTTTGCTATGTTTAAATTCCATTAGAGCATTGTGGGTTTTCACTTCCTAAGTGGACCTTTTAACTTCCGAAGTAAATCCTTTGAGGTCTAAGCTTATTCGCTTTCATTAAAAATATGGTTTCAGTGACTAATAAAAAAAAATATTTTGAATACTATAGTAATTTTTAAAGCATGTACTTATGAAATATTTCCCTCTCATAGATATATAGCTGAAATGGTTTTTAAAAATTAAATTGTGTGTTATGATGTATAAGTTTAAGTTGTCAATGAAATATAACACAGCTAAACTGAGCATTCAATCAATTCCAATTTTTTTCTCTCATTTTATTTATAGAAGGAAGCACTGAATAATAAGAAAACAAATAGCTCATAACAGCAATATGATAAAAAGAAAAACAATTATGAGTCATTTCAAATCTCATGATATAATTCTTCCCCAAATTTTGTGGCTGGATTTTAATATAAGATAGATTAAATTCTTTTTTTTTTTTCCTTTTTCTGTGTCTGGCAACAGATCACAACCCTCAGTGTTGCCCCCGTACCGGACCGGGACTGGCAACGGGATCGCAACCCTCGGCGTTGCTCCCGTGCCTCGCTCAGCCAGTGAGCGGGAACCGGTCTGTATGTGGGATCCGAACCCTCGGGCGGGAGTGCCGCCCAAATTTTGTGGCTGGATTTTAATATAAGATAGATTAAATTCTTTTTTTTTTTTTCCTTTTTCTGTGTCCGGCAACAGATCACAACCCTCAGTGTTGCCCCCGTACCGGACCGGGACCGGCAACGGGATCGCAACCCTCGGCGTTGATCCCGTGCCTCGCTCAGCCAGTGAGCGGGAACCGGTCTGTATGTGGGATCCGAACCCTCGGGCGGGAGCGCCGCCGCGCTTCCCAAGCGGCGCACTTATCCAGTGCACCACCGGGCTGGCCCCTAAGATAGATTAAATTCTATAGCCTCATGCAAGACAAAGCTTTTTTGGCCTATATAGGATCACTGATAAATACACACTTGATAAATTTATAATTGTATGAGATAGAATGCATAAAAATAATTTTAATCTGTTTATAGCAATTGTGTTAATTATGTATATTCAAAAATTGTATAATCAATACTTTTCTTGAGGATTACATTTTTCTCATTCACTAATTTGACTCTGAAGCTTCTGGTTAGACATGGACCCCTGACCGATAACTAACATTTATCTTCTGTCCTTGTGAAAACTTATTAAAAAAGGTATTCAAAAAAATATAAAAATCCATTAGTTTTAAGGCAACAAGAGAGAATACAGCAGTAAAGAGAGGTATAGATCCTCACTTAGCTAATTAATAACAAAATATCTGCAGGGTATATGGCTGACATGAAAGAGAATTGCTTCCACAGCTGCTGGGAACTTAAGTTACTGAACAAAGCATGGGCAATATGGGGAAGATCGTTTAAAAGTCTGTGTTTGGACTGCTCACTCCCAGGTCACTTGCTCACAACCAACATACCCTCTGACATTAAAGTTTTGTTTTCTAGAAAAACTCAGAACTTGAACTAAAAGCACAGAAGAGGATAGAGTCAGACTGGGGCTATAAACAGGACTGAGTGAAAAGTAGAACCCAGCCCCCTTTCTCCAACCTGTCTGAAAATATAGAGAGCAATCTGGTATGTATCTGCCCAGCAGGAAATTAAAAGATGTTAGTAAGGAAAGACAGTTTCTTTGCAGCACATCCCAGGCTAAAAGGCTTCAATCAACAAATCCTTTACAGAGAGCTTCCAATCAGCTTCAAGGGTCTCAAGTTTAAATGTAATGCGCCAGTAAAAGCTTACCAGATTTTTTAGAAAAGCCATCAACAGGAAAAGTGAGTGAGTCAAACTAACATAAAATAGGAAACTGAGAAAAGGAAGCCAGTGAATTAAGTAGCAAATAAAGTTAAAACAAAAGACTAATTGCCATATAAAGATACGAGAAGTACATAAGTATTGATAGTCAACTCTGTACCCCATAGATAGGTAATATCAATTATTTTTTTTTCAATTAAAAAAGTGCTCTGCTCAAAGAATAATTATAAAAAAAGAAAGAGAGTAAATTGAATAAAAATAAAAACACTTAGTAAAGATGATAACATTTTCTATCATGGCCTCAGGTTAGAAAATGCAACCTGCAAAGCCAGGCTGCCCAAGGTACAGAGAAGCAAGAGAGAGTTTTGGTTCAATTCAGACATTTTTCTTTCACTAGAATTAGCACCTAATATTTTGAGATGCATATCAAAATTTAAGTGACAGAAATGACACTTAAAGTAATCATTAAGCATATAAAAAAGATCAGATTTGCTGGTATTTTACTTATTTATTAGACTTCTGTATCTATATGCATTGTAAAATAAAATTGAAATTTTATTTTTATATTTGTCAAATTTTGATATCAGGGTTCTTAAAAAATTATTTACAAAATATTTTCTGTATTCTGGAAGATTTTGTATAGCATTGAAATGGCCACAAAACCCTGAAATACCTGCTGTAAAAACACCTGTGTTCAGAATTTTGAAAAGTTAACAATTTCACTATTTTAGTCTCCCATTGGATATTAATTTGTTAAAATCTCATTTTGTTTTTAGGATATTTTGGCAAGCATATAATATACTCTATATTTGGAAGTTTTATTTACAGTTTTATCAATAGTCATAAACATTTATAATTATGTGATGATTCAACTGAACTTATAAAAGCTTCATATATTTTATATTTTCATTATATCCATTAAAGAAACATTCCCTGAATTGATTTATTTATTCTGCAGTTTTTGCTTGTACTAATTTATCACATTTTTTAACTTGCCTATTTTTTCACTTTTCTTTCCTTAAATTTCTCATACCTTTCTTTTATTTCAATTTCTTAACCTAATGTTTAATTTTATTCATTTTTTAAATAAAAGTATTTGACTTTACTTCTGCAAACAGTGTGGCCACATCCTAAAGCATTTGAAAATACTTCCATTTTAATAATAATCTCAAGTTGCAGTAGAACTTCCTAATTAAGCAAAAAATTTTTAAAGAATGTTATTTAATATTCAAATGAATATTTTATTGACATTTTAAGCAATTAATTCATAATTATATAACTTTTTGAAAGATGTGGCTGATACAGTTTCAACTCATTAAAGTATATTGAGATTTTTTTAATGATCTAATATGATCCTCTTTAGAAAACAATTTTTAGAAATAAGAGCTATCCTACATATTTAGCCTTGTTAAAAGTGGTATATAACTCCCTTATATCCTCTTTTTGTTCATACTAATGGGAGTGAGCAAAAGCAAAAATTACATTTTCTGTTTATTTTATATATAAGCTATATATTTACGTAAGGAGTATGGATATATATTTTTTACATTCATTTTGAAACATTGTGGGTGTTTTGTTGCTGTCTCTTACTTGTGTTTTCTTTTCAATTATATTTGTATTTCTTAAACTTTCTGATGTATATAGTCAAATTTATATAGTTCAGCAAAGTCTTTTTATATGTCAGAATTATTTCCCCTTTTTAATGATTTTGCCTTGAAATATACTTCATTGTTTATTATTGGAACCAATTTTGCATCATTTTGTTTGAATTTCTCTAATAAAATTTGGCTCCATCTGTTACTTATAATTTGTCAATGTTTTACATTTTATAAATAAAGGATATGTGTGTGTGTGTGTGTATGTGTGCGTGCATGTGTGTGTGTATGAATCTTGAACTCCAACAAAATTTAATATGTAAAAGAAGGTCTTAATGCTTTCATTTTTTTATAACTCTTTTATTTTACATTCTTATTTTGTTTTATGATTTCTATTCTTGATGCTTGCATATTTTGTTTTTATTTTATGGACTATGTTTTATTTATATTCTTTTTTTGAAATTTCTAGAAAAATTGAGTAGTGTTCATACTTCGTTAAATTTCATTAGTGATGATTATAGGACTATGCTAATTGCTAAATGCTATATTCTGATTTGATGTTTTTTAGTAGTTTTAAGAATGAGGAAGGATTTAGTGATACCTTTGAGATTTGAAATTGCATTTGACTTAAGTACCTGGAAGTCCAGGTACTAAGATATGTAGAAGTTTGTTTTTCTTACAAAAGAACAAATCTGCAAACAGTTTCTTGCTGGCACTAGCTGAGAAATACAAGGGGCCAATGTCCCCAATATTATCTTGCCCTTTCCCTTATGGTCTTAAGATGTCGATTCTAACTGTAGTCATGAGAGATCTGTGGTCAATGTAGGAAGAGTCTCTCAAAGATTTCACAGGGGCAACCCCTTATCTGAAAGTGGGTAGTTGCTGGCATTACCTTTTTTTTTTCTTCTTTCCCTCTTCCATTCTCTTTCTAGTTAATTTTTATATTCTAATTTATTAGATTTATTTTTATAGGAAATTTTGTGGTTTCTTTTTTCTCCTTTTCACAATTTATTTCTCATGTTTAATGTTTATATTAAGTTTTATAAAATTACATAAAACAATTATTTAGACAAAACAAAATTAAGTGCTTGTGTGATGACCTCTAGTTGTTTCTTTTGCTAAATTACTCATGAATTGTGAAGTATACTCTATATGTTCCATTGTATTACTATTACCCCATTACCTTTTCAAATTTTTGAGGGCCTAGAAACATTTCTTAGTGCTAGAGAACTAGAATAGTCTTCCACCGGCCAATATAATTTTTGTGTACTCATAAGTAACAACTTTTTGTTTGATTTGGAGTGGTTGCCTTTTTTGTTTAGATGCTTCTAGATTATTTTAATTTATTTTTGAAAACCAACCCCCCCCCACAAATCTACCTAGCAATTTTCAGTGTATTGACTTATTTTTACCTAATTGAGAAATCTCAGTGAGTCATTGCAATTTATAAATTTTAGTAATTTTTGACACCATTATACTTTTAATCTTAGTTCGATTATTGCTTCTGCTCAATTACTCCTGGCTATTTCTAAATGTTGGAACACCACTTAAAGATTTCTAGCACCCTCTCACCTATAAATTTTACCTTCTTGTTTCTTTCCTCTGCATTCTATGGGTGGTTCGAAAGTTTTCCTTATGTTTTGTGATTTTATTTCTGCAGCATTAGTTCAGTTCTTTATGACTTCTAAATTTGATTTTAACATTGCTTTGCAAGTATTAATTTTCTCCCACATAACCATTTCATGCATTTTAGTCACTTTCCTTTTCACTTAGGTTTGCTACTTTATTTTATTATCAGAATCTCTTGTTGGACACATTCTCAGAATTCTAAAAGTTACACATCTAAACATCAAAATTAATTAAAATTGCACCTCTTTTCTTGTATCGAACTCAAGTCCTCCCTTCTTTAATGTTGTAGAATCTTTTCATGTGCAAATCTATGTAGTTGGGCTGCGAGTCCGCAGTGTGATTTGGTGTGGAGGATTCTGCTGAACATAGATAATAGCGGCAAAGCTAAGGAAGACATACAAATGGACAACAGGTATATGAAAAAATGCTCAACATCACTGATCATTCAGAGAAGTGCAAATCAAAACCACATTGACACATCATTTCATACCAGATAGACTGGCTATTATTGGAAAGACAGAGAATAACAAATGCTGCAGGGGATATAGATAAAAGGTAACTTTTCTACACTGTTGGTGGGGCTGTAGATTAGTAAACCCACTATGGAAAACAGTTTGGAGGTTTCTCAAACAACTACAGAAAGATCTTCCATATGATGGGATATAGATAAAAGGTAACTTTTCTACACTGTTGGTGGGGCTGTAGATTAGTACACCCACTATGGAAAACAGTTTGGAGGTTTCTCAAACAACTACAGAAAGATCTTCCATATGATCCAGCAATTCCACTTCTGAGTATATACCCAAAGGAATGGAAATTATCATGTTGAAGGGATACCTGGACTTCCAGTTCATTGTAGTTCTGTTCACAATAACCAAGAGTTGGAACCAACTTAAATGTCCATGGTCAGATGACTGGATAAGGAAATTTGGTATAAAATCACAATGGAATACTACTCAGCTATAAAAAAGAATGAAATTCCATCATTTGCAGCAACATGGCTGAACTTGGATAAAATAAGTGAAATAAACCAGGCACAGAAAGAGAAATACTGCTTGTCCTCACTCGTGATTGTGAAGGAAGGAAGGAAGGAAGGAAGGAAGGAAGGAAGGAAGGAAGGAAGGAAGGAAGGCCATGATAAGACATTGAACTTTCAGAAGGAAAGAATAGACCCATAGTTACTAGTGGTGAGAAGGGGGGAAGGAAAGGGGGAATAATGAGTAATTAGGTAAGGGACACAAAAAGTAATTATGATGTGTAATGAACATGCTAATAATATTATTTTGATCATCACATACTATACACAAATACTAATAGTCAATTCTGTACTCCATAAATATGTATAAATAAAAATAATTTAAAAATAAATATATTAATTTAAAAAGTTATTGGAAAAAAAAAAAGCTAATCAGACCCCTTCTGTCCCTACCACCCAGGAATTTATATGTAAATGTAAGAAATATTTTCAAATTTTTAAGTTGCTAGTGGGGAAGATAGAGAAGATATTAGGAGAGATAAATGAATGATTTTAATATTAGGAGAATGAAATAAAAATCTATGAAATCCTATTTATAATGTCCCTAGAGATACTGTTTTGCATCCAGTACCATTATTCTGTTTTAACTTTTATTTCAGAAAAGGCAACATTAATGACAATGAGGTTCCTGCGTATTTTCTTCTTATGTATTTTTCCACATACATTTTTGCAATAAAAAATTCTATCTTGCATTAGCAGAATCAGTTACAGTTTCCTGATTATTTCTGCTTTTGGTATTATGCTCAGAAAAGACACTACCAACCTCAAATCTAAGAATATCAACTAACATTTGCTTATATTTCTATAATTTCAGATTATCCATCTTTACTCTATATTTATTTGGCCATGTGATAGGTTGGTTAAGCTTAAATGTTTTTCCTAACTATTTAAATGACTCACAATTGCCACAATCCTTTATATTAGTGCATTTTCCCTCATAATTTATTAGTAATACCAAGTGGTTACCTTGAAAAGTGGCTGAACTCAAGACATGTTTAAGAAAAGGACACTGTACGTTATTTTTCGCCTGAGATACTTTCACTTACAAGATGCAATTTTAAGGTCACAGGGCTTAAAATAAACTCTTTCTACTAGATTAAATAGAATTTTTAATTGTACTGCCATTCATACAATATCTCTAATCAGAACTCTATCCCAGGTTTATACAAATGTGCTTTAAACATGCAGCTTTAACCTCCACTGATTTCAAGGACTCTGTCATTATCCCATTTTCTGGGGTGGGGTGATTTCTAATTACTGCACATCCGATGTTTAATTTCATGTGATAAGCTTGAAACTAATAGATGAATGGCCCTGTTTATTTCTGAGGACAAAATAATTTAAATAGAATAGCAGGAAAAAAACACTTAAGAAATGACAAAGGTGAATTTTACAAAGCAAAACATATATTTAAATAAGGCTTACCTACAATTTTCCTGCCTGCAAAATAACACAACAAAAGCATCTTTTGCCCTTTCAAAACCCATTAAAAGAATAAAATTTTAAAAAAATTACAATCATTTTGCTGTTGGTTTACATACAGTGTCTTTTAAAAAAATCACAGAAAATTGGCAAATATATTACTGAAAATATAGGTCAGGTGATTTTGAGCTATATATGAGATGCCTAACGTTTTTTTATTTCACCTTTTGATATATTGAGACATTTAAAATATTCAAATGAGCATGCAGAGTCAAAATGAAGCACAGCGTTTACTCTATATCTTTTAGAAAATTCTTTCAAATTTCCCTGTTCTAAATTTTCTTAAAAAATATAAGATCTGCTACATATAACAGATGTTATAGTTTGAATATAATATTTAATAAAGTTTAAATATTTGATTAGTGTTGTGTCTGTTCAAATTTATCAGCAGGCTAGCAAAGGGTTAACAGAACACTTCTCTATGCTGTGTACATTTATGAAGTAGAGGCATGCTATTACTATTGAAGGAGTTAGGGGTGGGTTGCATGCTGTTTAAAGAAGTGTATATTATATTCAAGTAGGGTGTGATATTCCCTTGCCATTCACTTATTTGAGTGCAAAAAGTGGTTTTTGCTAACTCCATTTTACTGCTTATGGAAAGCTGAAAAATCAATAGCTGCAGATTGATGAAACCTAAATCCATTTGATTCCTTTCCACCATTGCCATTATGCAGACATCAAATGTGATGTATTTAGTTCATGCAGTACTTATTACTCTCAAGCACAGATTATCATCAGGGAAAAATTAGAGCAGATGAGAAGTAATCAAGAAATTCTGGAGAGGTTACAAAGATCTTCCTTCTAACTGCTTCCTTTCCCCCCCACCCTCTGTCTTTGGCTCTCTCAGTCTTCTGAAAGAAAAATAAGTTAACATCTCTACCACAAAGCTCTAGAAAGTTCCATAGAATTCCTTTATGTCATTATTTTTTTCAATATTTTACTTAATAAAAGTCACAACAATAAAGAATACTAGCTGAATAAGTATTAAATTAAGAAAATTACCCCTTATTAGAGCTACCAGAGCCATCACCTTGGCAGAACTGAACATAAACAACTGCTTAAAATGATTTAGATGTTTTCATTTTTATTGAATTGGCTACTTAATAGGAAGATAATGTAAGGTGGCTATGTAACCTAAAGGTTAAGAAGATGGACTTTGGGCCGGCCCGGTGGCGCCCTGGAGAGTGCGCCGCTTGGGAGCGCAGCGGCGCTCCTGCCAAGGGTTCAGATCCCACGTGGAGACCGGTTCCCGCTCACTGGCTGAGTGCGGTGTGGGTGCAACACCGAGGGTTGCGATCCTGCTGCCGGTCCCCGGTACGGGCGCGACACCAAGGGTTGCGATCCCGTTACCGGTCAGTAAAAAAGACAAAAAGGAAAAAAAAAAAAAAAAGATGGACTTCGGCAGTGGACTACCTTGGTTCAAGTCACATTTCTGTTAATTACTAGCTGTTTGATTAATCTTAGATACATCTCTTCTCTCTAATCAATTTTATCATTATATGAGAATCATAGCAGCATCAACCTCAAAGTTTTGGTGAGAGAATAAAATTGTTAATCAATATAAAACTTTTAGCATAGCAAACATTCGATAGGAATTAGTTGTTAATATTAATCCCTTACATAACAATGATTATATTTGAACATACAGTAACTCTTTCCTATTTTAGCAATGTTTTGTAACAAATGAATTGAAATATTATAGATATTTAACAGACAATCCCTCTTATACCAAATTGCTATAATGCAAACACTGTAATAAATAATCAAATAATCATCTGGTCCAACCTCCTCTTTTAATAGCTAAAACCCTAAAATGTAAGAGAGTCTAAGAGATTTGCCTGAATTCAAAAATCTACACTTGGTGGAAATCCAAGACTAGAGCTTGGGTGTCCTGATTTTTCAGAAGTGTCTTCCTAAGTTTATTCTCACATCTGTGCAGTGCACCTAGACTTGCTTTTCAGACAATTGTGGACAAGTTAGGTTCCAGATTACATGTGCCAGAATTTAAGGTCAAAGGGCTATACATAAAGATTATTCTTTCTAGAAATTGTACAAGGGGATGTCCACTTGGGTTGAGTTAGCAGTTGCCAAAAATCACTATCTCCCTGATCAAAGCAGTAAGAGCCACTGTGGTAGGAAAAGCCAACTAGAAGTCACCCACTACTACCAGACAAGTTAGTAAAATAAAGCAATGTTGAATCTCAGGAAGAAATTAATCTACCATCACAGACTTTAAGAATGTTGGAGATACGGTTTCCATCATTTCTATGTTTAATTCGACTGTGTTGGTTTTGCAGAAACCAGACGGATTGTAACAAAAGATAGTTGTTACCATAATTTTAACAAAAGATAGTAGTCAACATAATTTTAACCAAATGTTAGCCTCAATCACATTCGCAGTTCTGATGTAAAAGCCTGAACAGAGGTGACTTCATTTTGTTAAACCTTTGAATTTAACAACTTGTTTTCTCCTGGAGCCCAAACCACATAGCCTGCAGCTAATTGCTAGAACACAATGACTCTTGCTCTCACATTATATACAAAAAATTAGAGAAAAATTAGTAACCCAGATGGCCATTCTTTACTAGCTTATTAACCTGATCTTATTTGAGAATAACAGGAGCTGAACCCATGGAGAATGAATGATGCTGGTCAACTCCCACCCGGGAAGTTCCTTGATGATTATCTGAAACAGTGAAGCATGTATGCATATCTCTGCTTGGTCACCATGAATCACCTTTCCACCACAGACTCCTATAAAATCCTTTGGCAAACCTGGGAGAGGCAGAGATGATCTTTGAAACATAAGGCCACCATTTCCCCAGGCTTCCGGCTTCCTGATTAAAGGCTAATTTTCCTTATACCAACTTATATCTCTCAATTATAGGCTATTGAGTGGCCAGCAAAAGGACCTTTGGGGTCTTAGTAACACTGAAGGAGGTATCTTTACCTAAATATATCAAGACAGCCTAGAAAACTTAGTATGCTTCTATTAATATAACGAATGCATTATTTCTACTCTGTAAGTTGAGAGGATCAAAGCTCTTTGCCTTCTCTAAAAAAAAAATGAGAACATGTTAATTATTATGCTCCAAGGCTAGGTTACCTTTAGTTTTCTCTGTTCAAAAATGATACGCAGTACCTTGATTACCTTTACATTCTGCAGAATATTACCTTGCTTTATTTTGATCACAGCATGAAAATTGGATCTAGAAAGTAGGAAATGTTTTATATTTAGTATGTCATGCTATGATACAGGGATGCCTTCTTATGAGTAATGAAATCTACAAAAATTCAGAGACATGCCATATCAGTGAAATTTCTTTTAGGTTGCTTAAATACGATAGTTGGTACATAATGGGGGCAAGGTGGAGTATGTCCAGAATTTAGGAGATTTACTGAGTGGTCATTTGGTAAGTCTCTGCTTGGTAAATGAGTAATTATAGTGACCACAGCCTAACAAAGGCAAGACAATAAAGAGCTCAGAACTTTATGGGATAAAAGCAGAATCAACCCACCATAGAAGCAATCTAGACCAGCTGAATTGCTGACTCAGTATGAGAAAAATCTAGAATGTATGGGTGGAAGAGGAAAATGATGAACATAACAACAGTGGAGATTATAGTTTGTTTCAGTGACCATTGTATAGTCTGTTATACTATACACAAAAGAAGGTCAGCCACGAATCTGAAAATTCAATGGTAGAAGAGATTGAATTGTTGCAACTGGTGGACAAGTGTCAGTTGCCCCACCTTACATCTTTGTGGATAGTTCTGCATAGGTCTGGAGACACCTGATACCAGTAGCACCTTGTCTGTTTCAAGTTTTCTCCAGAGCTGCAGACATAAATGGGAGTTACTTCAACATACTCAACAGTAATCTAAAAATAAAGAGCAATAAAGAACAATTAGCAATCTGGAGAACAACTCTTACAATGAGGTGATAGGAGCAAATGCATTAAACCTTAAGTGGATAATTCTAGAAAATATTCTGTACTCTTCTCTGAGTATCCCCATTGAATTGGAGCCTCAGTTGCCCATAACCCTGTGTGTTAAATTCTGCTTGTCCATAAGAAATACATATTGATAAAGCAATTCCACCACAAGTTCAATTAATAAATAAAAATATTCTTTCAGTTTTCAGACCCAGTATATCTCATGATTATTTTCACATTCACATAATTATTATCCATAATCAATTTATATATATACACACATACGTGAAATTCAGGAAATTTGTTTATTGATCACTACTCTACATTTTTCTTTCTTTTTTTTGGCAAGTACAGGTATTAAATCTTGGACCTTGGTATTGTCGGCACTATGTTCTAACCAACTGAGCAAACCAGCCAGCCCTTATCACTACTATACATTTAAAGCAAGTTTCTTTCTCCTCTTGATAGCTGGTGGTATCCAAATCACTAGTATCTCTAGTTTTAAAATGATCCTGTCTCTCTGAAATTAAAAAATATATATTATATCATAAATGAGTTAGAGAAAATCAGGGAAAGGCCTATTGCTTACAAATGTAGTTCAGGCACTGTGGGGAGTTAGATAAGAGAATCCGGATGGTTTTCTGTTTGAATAAAATATTTGTAATGATATTAAATTTTGTAGAATTAGATACATAAGAGAATTGTTAAACTCATGCACAAATTGACTTTAGTTACCTCTTATGGTGTATTGTTACTGGAAACACTCTTATTATATTGTGAATCTCTGTGGCGTGTATTCATTAGAGTCTTTTATTACATTTTGGAAAGCCAGAAATGCAATTTATATCAATTTGCTTTCCATACTTCTTATGGAATTTGATTGAATATGAAAAAGTACTTCTGAGTTCCTGCATTATATACTGGTAATTGGGATATATACCTGTACAGCTCACTTGTTAAAATGTCTAACACTTTCAGATAATGCACTATAAAATATATAAGGCTACCAACTCCTGCCAGCTTCACAGAGTTTAGAAATATTGTTTTTGAATACATATTTACATACACACATTCCTTTTGATTTTCTTTTCTTCAGTTTTGAACTTGGAGGGGGAGAATCATGGAGAATCAGAAAAAGGCGGGAAGAAAATCTTCTCACATGAGTGTATAAAAAGTCATTTACTTAACTTAACTGTGTTTATTCTGTGCGAAGTGTTAGTCTGCAAAGACTCCTTTTGTAATAGGTATTCTTTTCTTTTCTTTTTTAGCCCATGAAGATATATATTGTGGTCGTGAGAGATTAGCCAATTTGTCCTAGGTACACAGTGGTAGAATCAGAATTCAAATCTTTCTGTTTTCGATTTTAATATTTTCATAACTAATTGTTTCTTTTTTTGCATGGAATACATTCTGCTTTTATTTTTTTCCAACAATTTACTTATTTAAGATTTAGGTACACAATGATGTGTTTATAAATTGATATCTTATATAATTTTTTTATAGCTTAATATATTTCATGCCCTCTTTTCATCCCTCAATCAAGACATTTATCATATTATGTACGTGAACAAAAATTTTGTTATCTGTAACTCTTTCTAGACCGTATATTCTTTGAGCAAAAGGACATCATAATTGGATGCATTATTGTACATAAATAAAAGACTCATAATCATCAAAAATTGGTAGTAAATGTACATGATTGTACCTCTCTCCTCTATCTTGTACCCTATGGATGTTTCCTTAATATTGCTATGCATATTTACAATATATTTATTTTACTGATATTACTATCTACTTACGTGATGAGAGTTACTTAATTTAGGTAAAATATTCCAAAAATTAATTTGACTTTGAACACTGAAATGGCAGAAAATTTGCAAGATATGCAAGAAAAAGGAATAATTGCATATTATGAGAGAGTATTTTGAACTAGTAATTTGAAGAAAATAAGATATTGAATCAATGTGATATGACTTCATACCAAAGTGAAGACTTTTAAAACCAGGTTTAGTTAAATATTACTTTACCTGGTAATTGATCTGGCCCCAAAACATGATTTTATGTGAAACTGTATAGACTATTCTATTCCAAATGCAGAAAAAACTGAAAGGCCAACAGACATCTAAAAGTTATCTCTTGCCTTCTATGCCTTCATATTGAAATTATATGTGCTATAATTAGCAGAAGGAGATTTGGAAAGCTTCGAGGCTATTTCACTCATTGCTCACTAATTTGAACTATTTGCAAGGTACTTACACATTATCAAGAAGTCCTTCCAAAAGCCTAATACACTGTATTAAGTTGTATCCATTGTCTAAGACGGTTTTAACTATTATCTGGTCCTTGACAGGTATTATAACTTATTAATAGAATACAGCATTTAATTCTGATATCATTCCATATTCTATCCCTGATTTATGAAGCAGATAGGCAATATATTCCTGTTAAATTCCCTGTTATTTTTTATTTATTTTTTTGCCATATGATTGAAGAATGATTTATTATAACAAATTCCGTGGCAAAGCATATAAAAATAACAATTTCCAGAAAGACATTCACCAGAATATCTGAGAAAAAATGTACAGAGATACCTCGGGGAAGCCAAACAAATAAGTTACTAAGTCCCTGTTATTTTATTTGCTATTCAAATTGTTCTTACACTAAATCAAGTCCCCTTTATTTATTAATTACATACAAATTATATTCAGTGGTATTTAAATATTGCATTAATTCTCATTATTATTTAGACCCAAACTAATTTCATCTCTTGAAAACAACTAACTTTTGTCTTATAAAGAGTTAATATTTAACAATTGTTTTTAATACTATTATTAAATATATATTTTTAATTTACTAAATTGTTCCTTCACTTTACTTCGTAATTTTCATCTGGATTAAAAAAACCCTGAAAAATCTTAGCTTATTTTGACATCCATCCATGAAGTCCAGTTTTTTGTTTTCTTTTTTAAAAGATGGATTCTACAAGATAAGGAATTTCTTGAATAGTCAAATGTAAAAATAATAAATGTCAATCATATATATCACTTTGAGATATTTTAGAGAGGCTTCTTTTTGTGCTGCCGGTTAATCAATGCTAATATTTCATTATGTTCAGATAATGAAACATTGTTTTGTACAGCTGCTAGTACAACAAACTTATCTAAACATTTTTAGATCTCTTCTGAATAAATCTTAGGACAAATTTATGTGACTTCATTAATTTACTTGTTTGTACTTCTCTAGTTTTCGATTGACTCTGTGCATATTAAGGGCATAGATACTCTATGCATCTAATTCACCAAGCAATGTCTGTATCTTACTCAACACAGGTCAGTGTGAACTCAAGCCATAGAGTAAAGGATTGTCACGTATTCTTGCAGAGGCAAACCTTATCCTCTCAACTTCATACATTTTTAGCTTTTAATGATGTACCGGTGCTTTATTCTTAATTTACAAATATCCTCAAGTAAATTTTATCTTTAAATTTACAGCTTTATTTCTGGCCCACATTCCTTTGTACAGAAGGTTGTTACTCACCCTATAGAAAAGCACCCCACATTCACTATTTCTTCCAGTTCCTAACATAATTACTTCCATGTCGCTAACCCTAAAAGCGCATTTCCTACTTGAATTAATATACCTCTATGTTGGGTGACAATGTTGACCACACTCATCCCTACAGCACCATTCTAGCCTATGTTGTGTCTACCTCTCTAGGAATCTTTTTTAGTCTCCTTCATTGGTGGTACTTCCTCTGTTTCTCTTCCAGTATTCTAGAAGCTTTCCTGGCTCTGCTAATGTCATGCAATAATCCTAAGGGTTTAATATGATTTTGCCTGTCCTCTGCCAACTCCCACAGGTCCATGTTTTATTGTGGTCTTTTCTTTCTTTCTTTCCTTCCTTCCTTCTTTGTTAGCTCCCACTTATAAGTAAGGACATGCAGTATTTCTCCTTCTACGTCTGGCTTATTCCCTTAACATAATTTTCTCCAAGCTCATTCATGTAGCTGCATATAACACAATTTTACTCTTTATGGCTGCATAGTATTTCATTGTGCATATGTACCACATTTCCTTATCCAGTCATCTGATATTTAGTTTGGTTCCAACTCTTGGCTACCGTAAATAGAGCTGTGATGAACAAGAAGGTGCAGGTATCCCTTTGACATGATAATTTCCATTCATTTTGGTATATACCCAGAAGTGGGGCTGCGGAATCCTATGGAAGTTCTATCTGTAGTTGTTTGAGAAAACTTCATACTGTTTTCCATACTGGCTGCACCAATTTACAGTCCCACTAACAGTGTAGGAGGGTTCCCTTTTCTCCACATCCTTGCCAGCATTTGTTATTCTCTGTGTTTTGATAATAGCCAGCCTAGCTGGGGAGAGATGATATCTCAATGTGGTTTTGATTTGCATTTTCCTGATGACTGGTGATGTCAAGAATTTTTTCAGGCACTTGTTGGAGATTCGTATGTCTTCCCCTGAAAAATGTCTATTCAGCTCCTTTGCCCATTTTTTAATTGGCGCTTTTTTTCTTTAATTGTTAAGTTGTTTGAGTTTCTTGCTTATTTTGGGTATTAATCAGATTCGTATGTCTTCCCCTGAAAAATGTCTATTCAGCTCCTTTGCCCATTTTTTAATTGGCTCTTTTTTTCTTTAATTGTTAAGTTGTTTGAGCTTCTTGCTTATTTTGGGTATTAATTTCCTTTGCCCATTTTTTAATTGGCGCTTTTTTTCTTTAATTGTTAAGTTGTTTGAGTTTCTTGCTTATTTTGGGTATTAATCTCTTGCCAGATGCCTAGTTTGCAAGTATTTTCTCCACTTCTGTAGGTTATTTTTTTACTCTGTTGTTTGTTTCCCCTGCTGTGCAGAAGCGTTTTTATTGATACAGTCCCATGTGTTTATTTGTCTTTTTTGTCTGTGCTTTTGGGGTCTTCATCATAAAGTTATTGCCCAGTCTTACATCCTGAAGTGTTTCCCCAATGTTTTCTCCTAGGAATTTTATAGTTTCGGGTCTTATATTTAAGTCTTTAATCCATTCTTAGTTGATTTTTGTGTCCGGCAAGAAGTAAGGGTCTAATTTCATTCTTTTTTTTTTTTTTTCCTTTTTGTCTTTTTTCGTGACCGGCAATGGATCGCAACCCTCAGTGTCGCGCCCGTACCAACCGGGACCGGCAACGGGATTGCAACTCTCGGTGTTGCGCCCGCACCTCGCTCAGCCAGTGAGCGGCCGGTCTGTATGTGGGATCCAAACCCTCGGCAGGAGCACCGCCGCGCTCCCAAGCGGTGCACTGTAGCAGTGCGCCACCGGGCTGGCCCCTAATTTCATTCTTTATTCAGCACTGTAATGGAAGATGCTGTCTTTTCTCCAGTGTATGTTCTTGGTGCCTTTGTCAAACATCAGTTGGCTGTAAGTACATGGGTTGATTTCTGGGTTCTCTATTCTGTTCCGTTAGCCTACTCAAGGTCTTTTGTTGTTCTACATGCATTTTTAGGTTCGTTTTTTCTGTTTGTTAATATCTTATTGAGGATTTTTGCATCAATGTTCATCAAGGATATTGGCCTCTAGTATTCTTTTTTTGTTGTATCTTTGTCTGATTTTGGTATCATGGTGATGCTGGTCTCACAGAATAAATTTGGGAGAATGGTCTCTGTTTCAACTTTTTAGAAAATAGTTGATTCTTCTTTAAAGGTTTGGTAGAATTCATCAGTGAAGCCATCTGGTCCTGGGATCTTCTTTGTTGGTAGACAGCAGATTACTGCATCAGTCTCATTGCTGGTTGTTGGTCTGTTCAGGTTTTATATTTCTTTTTGGTTCAGTCTTGGTAGTTTTTAAGTGCCCACAAATTTATCCATTTCATCCAGATATCAAATTTGTTGGCATATAGATCTTCATAATATTCTCTAATGGTTCTTTGTATTTCTTGTTATCAATTTTAATGTCTCCCTTTTCACTTCTGATTTTTGTTATTTGGATCTTCTCTCTTCTTCTATTAGTTATTCTGGCCAGTGGCTTGTCTATTTTGCTTATCTTCTTAAAAAGCCAACTTTTTGTTTCATTGATTTTTTCGTATCATTCTTTTGGTCTCTATTTCGTTTAGTTCTGCTCTGATCTTAATTGTTGTTTTTCTGTCTACTAGATTTGAGATTAAATTGTTCTTGTTTTTCTACTTCTTTGAGATTTAACACTAGGTTATCTAAAGTCTTTCTATTCTTTTCATGGAAGCACTTATTTCAATAAACTGTCCTGTTAGTACTGCATTTGCAGTATCCCATAGTTTTTGGTAAGTTGTATTTTTATTTGTTTCAAGGAATTTTTTGATTTTCTGCTTTATTTCTTCTTTGACCCACTGGTCATTCAGGGGCATGTTGGTTAATTTCCATGAATTTGTATAGTGTTTGTCATTAGTTTCTAATTTTGTTCCATTGAGGTGTGAAAATATATGTGACATGATTTCAAACTTAAATTTGTTGAGACTTAGTTGTGGCCTAACATGTGGTTTATCCTGGAGAATGATCTTTGTGCTGATGAGAAGAATGTGCATTCTGTCATTGCTGGATGAAAAGTTCTGTATATTTCTGTCAAGTTCATTTGTTCTAAGGTGCTGTTTAAATCCTTTGTCTAGATGATCTGTCCCATGCTGAGAGTGGTGTGTTAAAGTCCCTGATTATTATTGTGTTGGGGTCTATTTCTTCCCTTATATCCAATGACAGTTGCTTTATATATCTTGGTGCTCCAATCTTGGGTGCATATATACTTATGATTGTTATATCTTCTTGCTCCATTGATCCTTTTATCATTATATAATGTCCTTCTTTATCTCTTTTTATAGTTCTTGTTTTGAAATCCATTTTATCTGATGTAAGTATGGCAACTCCAGCTTGTTTTGGTGTTCTATTTGCATAAAATGTCTTTTTCCATCCTTTCACTACTTGACTATGTGAGTCTTTATTGGTGAAGTGAGTTTCTTGGAGACACCATATAGTTGGGTCTTTTTTTTAATCCATTCGGTGATTCTATTATCTTTTAAATGGGGAATTTAGTTCATTCACATTCAAGGTTGTTAATGAAAGGTTTTGCCTTCTTCCTGACATTTTGATAATTTTTCTATGACTATTTTATATTTATTATCTTCCTTTCTTTCTCTTTTATTGTTTATACAATAGCTACCAAAATAATAAAATATCTAGGAACAAATTTAAAGAAAGAGGTGAAAAATCTCTATAATGTGAAAAGATACCTTTATTTCTTTAAGTTGAAAGAAATTTAAGAGGACACCACAAGATGTAAAGACATTCCTTGTTTATGGATTGGAAGAATTAACATTGTGAAAATGTCCATAATACCCATAGTGACCTACAGATTTAATGTAATCCATATCAAAATATCCATGACATTCTTCACAGAAATAGAAAAAAAAATCCTAAAATTTAAATGGAAAAACAATAGACTCCAAATAGCCAATGCAACTCTGAGCAAAAGAAAAAATAAAACCAGAGGCATTAAACTACCCCACTTCAAACTATACCACAAAACTACAGTAACCAAAACAGCATGGTACTGGCATAAAAACAGACACATTGGCTAATGGAACAGATTAGAGGACCCAGGAATCAACTCAAAGGCATCAATAACATACATTGGGGAAAAGACAGCCTGTATCAGTAGACTTTGAATAAAGCAGATAGTTTTGCATACCTCATCTAATCAGTTGATGGTCTTAGTTTTAAAAGACTTATCTCCTGTGAAGAAGAGGTAATTCTGCCCACAGACTTCCTTTGTTCTTGAACTTCAATGTTAAATTTACCCTGGGTCTTTAGCCTTCTAGCCTATGCTGCAGTTTTTGGACTTGTCTGTTTTCATAATCATGTGAACCAATTTCTTAAAATAAATCTCTGTCTCTCTCTCTCTCTCTCTCTCTCTCTCTCAATAAGTAATCTATATCTATATCTATATCATCTATATCTATGTTTACATATCTATTTATATAGACAAACTATTGGTTCCATTTCTCTGGAAAACTCTGACTAATACATTCATTCCTTAGACACTTTTCAACTCTGTCCCTCCATTCTATTCCCACTAAATTGGACTCTTTTTTTCCATATCAAATCATATCTTATTTGGGAAGTGGAGGGAAAAACTCCCTTTTGCAATTTACTATTAATTAATATATTTTCATTTCAAAACAGTTTTATAAAGTAGGAACTATTATTGTTTCTATTTTACAGATGTGGAAACTGAAGCAGAGAGGAGCTAAAAAACTTTGCAAAGATAGTATAGTTAAAATTCAAATACAGGCATATCTAGTTTCAGAGCTGGAGCTCTTATCCACTCTGCTATATTGTCATTGTCACAGATCCTAGTTTCTCACTAATCTTGCTGGGATAAAGCAATAATGCTTTCACAGGTTTCTAATTTCTGCCAGAATTGATTCAAAAAATTACATTTTTTTCCAAAATCTCCAGACTGTTAGGCTGCTAACATAGCCTAATTTTTTTTCATTATTATTGGTGGCAATTTTAAATTTCCTTTTCTATAGTTCTATAACTGGCTATAAATATTAATGTAACTTCTTCTTTTTTTTTTGACTGGTAAGGAGATCGCAACCCTCAGCATGCTGTGGTCTGTAACACACTCAGCCAGTGAGAGCACCGGCCATCCCTATATAGGATCCAAACCCACGAACTCAGCGCCATCAGTGCTGCACGGGGCCAGCCCATTAACTCAACTTCTTAAAACACAATCTCCTAGCTAGGGAGGATGGTCAAGGATTAACTGGGTAGGAGACATGGGGAATAATCACAATTTATGGCAATGGGCCTGCTGATAGTACTGATCTAACCATCACATTTTGGTCACAAGTGGTGATGGTCAGCTTTGTACCCCATGAATATGCATAACTAATAAAAACAACAACAAGAACACAACAACAACAACAAAACAGACAATCTCCTAGCTCGAGAGCATTCAAATTCAGTGACTATTTCTTTTAAATGACCATTATTTTATATGATATTTAAAAAACAATTTTAAATCTAGAATTTCAAATGTCATGTTATTTAAAACTATTCAATCCTACCCTGACAATAATGAAGATACGGAAATGTAGGGGGGCAGCACAGTTTTTGAGATGTATAATAAATTACTTGTACACAAATGTGCTAATCAATCTTTGTTTGTAGTAGTTCTTAATAATCACTATTCCTTTCATTGACCCTGAGATCTTGCGAGAACCTAAGGTATCTCCAAAAAATGGTGGTAATTTCTAGAATTACTTTGGTATTGTTTTATTGCTAAAAGCATTTTTCATAAATGAGTATTAATACTCTTTTTCAATTAGTCTGATAAACAAGTTGTTAGTATCTAATACTGCAGAATTATAACAATGGTAGAGATACTGAAAAATGTTTAGCTTATTTTTCTTTCACATTTCATTCATATACATCCATTTTAAAAAAGGAAAATCTTACCTATAAATGTAGATAGAGTCATTAACTAGTCTTTACTTCATCTTTAAACTGCATTTTCATTTCTATTATAATTCTAAGCTAACTACTATTTAGAAAAGTGTTAAGAATTTTACCTCTTTGACTTTGACCGTGCTTAGGAAGCATATTGCAAATGTTGTAACAACTGTGGGAAACCCATATTTTCATGTTAAAAGAGAGAAATTTGTTAGTCATAATTATAATTAAATATCAAAAATAAATTATACTAGAATCAAGTTTTTCAAAACTTACACATGTATTAATCTAAGATGCACCTTTAAATCTTTATATTGGCATTCTGAAACCTAAGAGTTCCTAGACTTTAAGGATAAAAATGGAAATAATACTGCATAATTTCCAAGTAAACCTCTGTTTAGGTATAAATAGATGCATGCAAATACCTTCTAGATATTGTAAATGTCCATGGTAAACTGAAAGCAAGTTTAAATGGAATATCTCTTTCCAAATGAGAAACTTCCTCTATTGAAAAGGTTAAAACTTACATACCCACTAACAAAGTTCATAATAGAATACTATCATTTTCAGTGCTGCTAAGCCCCAGGCATAAAGGAATACCATAACTTGATTCTAAATAAAGTTGTATTCTCTCAGTTCTTATTAGTCATTTATAGCTAATATATATCTTGAAAATAAAAATTCTTATAGATAAAATATCAAAGACCTACACAATGTTAATTCTTGTTTAAAGCAAAATAATCACAATATTTTACATCATGCATAATGCATGTGCATTACTAAGTTAAATACCGAATGGGATTTTTGGTATTATTATTTAACAATCAGTTTGTGTAAGTATTGTTCCTTTGAGAAGGTGTAATTAACCATAAATAATTTACCTGGAGCAAAATTCAAATAAACAAATACCTTTTTTGATTGTTACCTTATAGGAAGAATAGTTAGTGAGTTCTTGTGCTGCGAAGCTTTTGATTGTGGGGCAGGACCACACACAGACACGTGTCAGAATAATATTATTGTAGCTAAGAGGTTAAAAGTGTGGATTTTAGAGCTTGACGGGATTTTCACTTACCTGGTATATGAACATGAAAAAATTACTTAGGTTTTGTATGCCTCACTTTTTCCATTTATATAAAGTAAACTACACGTTATACACTTTGTGTAAACAATGCCTAGCACACAGGAGATGCTCAGGAAATGCTATTTATTCATATGAGAAATGAGATATGTATAATGAATGTTTTAAAAACTGATGATTTCCAAAATATTTTTCTTATTTTTTCAGCCACTTATTTTATTAGTGGGATATTTGTATCCGAAAACCTTCTTAAAATTCCTAATGACATTTAAGAATTATAACATTGAAGTTAATTTTTCCTGAGAAAGTTGTAATACTTCCTAAAATAAAAGACTCAAGTTATATTAACTTAGCTAATTATAAGGGTAGTGTTCATTTTTCCACATTGTTTTATTTAAATAAAACAGAAAGTAAGAACTAAAAGAAAACTTAAAGGTCATGATTTAAGAGAGGAAGGATCTAGACATGGATAGATGTTATGACCTTCTGAAAATCGCCCAGCAAGGAAGAAAAGGATCTGAGACTGGAATTCAGGTCCCCTGAGACTCAATTCTGAGTTTTTCTTGTTGTGCTACTCTGTGCTTCTCAGCTCTAAAGTTGCGGTGTTTTTTTTTTTATTTATTTATTTTTTTATCTGCATGGCTTATTTCTTCTTTATATATGTATTCCTTAGAAAAGAGGAATGCTACCATGATTGGAAAATAAATTTGTCAGGCTAATTTATATGCAGACAGCATTTTCCTAGCTTTCTGATTCTAAATAGTCCTTATACTACTGAACAAATGGTTAGGCGTTTTTTACATTTCAGGATGTAAGACCAATATTGCTAAGTCTTTAATCATGCCCAGAGGCAATACATCAAAGAATCAAGTATTGTAGTGGTGATGACTTCAATTAACTATTTTGTAATCCAATAATGCATTTCATTAGAGCATTCTAAGAACTTTCCAGGCATTATTACCATAATCTTCAGTGCTCCTATTTGGTAGTTATTTCAGGTACTGAACATAGTAAAGAGAAAGGCACAGTCCTTACCATCAGATATCTTTCATTTCTTAGTTGAACACACTGCAGAATAATATGTGTTGACAAAAGGACATATATGCACCAAAATTTTACTACTGTAGATTAGCGATAGGTCTGTGTTGGTTCTTTATCAGAGAGGAAAGAAGAGAGAAAAACCAATTAGGGACCATTTTTTTTAGCTGCTGGAAAGCCAGACCGCAGTTCTTGGTAAATATTAAAGCTGCGACAATTTCTAAGTGTGTTGGTTCTTTATCAGAGAGGAAAGAAGAGAGAAAAACCAATTAGGGACCATTTTTTTTGGCTGTTGGAAAGCCAGACCGCAGTTCTTGGTAAATATTAAAGCTGCTACAATTTCTAAATGAAAGTGAGATAGTCATTTACTTCACAAAATACACGTGAAAAAGATAACAAATACAAGTCATGACTTTTAATTCTGTAAAGCTGAGACATCTACTAAGAATAGGATCTCGTACCATGTGATATTCTCACTACCCAAATTAATTTTCTTAAACATAAACTCTGCCTTATTCTACTCAGCATCACCATCTGTAAGAAAATTTCTCTTTTAACATCTCTGTGTCTTTATGAGTCTAAATATATGTTTTCTTTTAGCGATGACTATCAGTATGAGTTATTTGTCAATTCCTGGTAGGACGAGTTAGTAAATGGGCATTTGCTCATGTCCTGTTATTTTAAAACCTGATGGTCTCCCTGACTAACAGGTTTTTTGAGATGTGAAGAGTCGACAAAATACAGCTGCATCTGATCTTTGTCTTAGGCAAGAGGATCTTGCTTGTCTTCCTGGGTACAGGGAAAAAAAAAATGATGTTCATGTTCCTTTCCCATTTTCCAGTACTCTAAGATTAACTCTTAAAATGGGAGAAAATAGAGCTCACTCACAAGCTATTGAAAGCAGTGCTGTGACCACCTGCTGATTAGGATCTCTACATTCATGTCTGCACGAATGGTGGGTTTTCTGTACATTTTTAATGCATCATTCCTTTATATCACGCAGCTCTGTCTGGCATGCATTTTGTCTAAAGTATAGCTTAACTCCTTTCTCTCAACCACATAAAAGAAGATCAGAATGACAATGGCGCACCCTACAATTTTAAATAATCTTTAGTTGGTTACTATGATTTTGTCACATTTAACAGCTAGAGAAGAGAAATACAGACAGCTTAAATAATCTGCTTTTCATATAACCATGTATTAGAAGATACCTTATTTATTTATTTATTTAATTTGGTGAATCTAATCATTCAAATAAAAGCCATACAACAGTTCTTTTATTAATCCAAGTAAAAATAGATCATCAATTATCAAAATACTAATATTTCATTTTATACACATTCCTTCTTGCTTGCCTTACTGTAACATATCCAAGAAGAGCCAATGCCCTCCTTCTAAACTTTCTTGTGATGCTCATCCCTCAGCTAGTCTTCCTCTTGTTTCTAGATAATTTCTTTTTGTACACCTGCATTTAACTCAAGCATCTCCTTTTCTTTGGAGCTGTCCTTACTCTCCGTAAGTTAGCATTTTTTTTTTTTTTTTTTTTTTTTTTTTTACTGTTTGACCTTTATGCTGCTGTTGTTGCCATAGCCTTCTGGGAATAAGTTTTTAGGAAACAGTCATAGAAAATGGATGTTAAGTCACAAAAGCCTAGTGCAAGAGTAGTCGGGATATTTGAGCATGGAGCCAAATTATGGATTAAAGAGTAGAACAAAAGCAATGTTATATCTAACAGAAGCTTGATCATATGGCAGAACAGACAAGAACTTCAATTTTGAAGTCGCACTTTAATAACAAACATAAGAAGCCTGACAATTCTCACCTTATCAGTTTTGTTATGTATTTACAGGAACATATCAATTTTATTTATGTTTATAAGTTGCTTTTCATGGAGTTATTTATAGCATTTTCTTATCTATTTTGGCAGTTGATATTAATTGTTCAAGATACTCACTTCTATTTCCTACCAGATTTCTTCTTATATGATCACTGTGCACAGGAATAACTTTATATATATATATGTAAATTAGAATTCTATGTATATATACGTATATATAAAACTCTAATTGTGTATATATTTCATTTCTTGACCCGTTTAACAATAGGCTTTGTCATGTGATTTGCTTTGTTCAATTGCACATAAAAAGATATAATGTATGCCAAGCTGTTTTAAGAGCTACCAAGAAATTCCAACACATTTTAATTCCTTAGACATGAAATCAGTAATGAGACTTCAGAACACAGAGGATTTGGAACACATAAACACAGTTGACCATGAAGAATTTAATCTAAACAGGTAATAATTCATTGCTTTTTAAATCACTGAGATTTATATTCCTTGTTACTAGACCATAACTGAATTTCAGTTAATACAATATCTGCTTTGTCCATAAGCAAATTTTTGTATTTGTTCCTTTTCTCTCTCACATATTTTTTAAACGTCTCACCAGGAATATGCTTCTTTTATAATTTTGTTCAAAGAACTAATTTTTCTTTTTTAATACTCTATTTAATCTTTTATTTTATTTTGTCAATAGAAATTATCATTCTTAATAGACATTATCTTTACTTAATCATCACTTTCTTGTACTCTCTTTGGGTTTATTCTGTAATTCTTTTGGAACTTCTCAATGTAGATATATAGCTTACTTAGTTTTAACATTTCTCTTTCCTAATACAAGATGGTACTTTAAATAGAATTAAAAGTTAATACTAATTTTTCCATTAACTATTTTTGGTTATGAATATTCATGAGATACAAAGCTGATTATCACCCCTCGTGCTCAAGATGTGAAGGCCAGATTCATAATGGCAGCATACCCATTACCACAAATTGCATTTGTACCCCATGTCCCCCACCCAATTATCCCCAACCTCCCTCCCATTCCTCCTTCCCCCCTACTCCACTTTGTAGCCCAAGGAACGTTCTCTCCTTCTGCAAGTCCAATGCACTACTGTGGTTTTTCTTTCCTTCCTTCTTTCTCTCTTAGCTCAAACATATAAGTGAATACATGCATGTATTTATCCCTCTGTGCTTTGCATATTTCACTCAACATAAGTTTCTCCAGGCTCATCCATGTTGTTGCAAATGGGAGAATTTCATTCTTTTTTATGGAAGAATAGTATTCCACAGTGTGTATATACCACAGTTTACATATCCAATCATCCATTGATGGACATTTTGGTTGGTTCCATGTCTTGGCAATTGTAAACAGAGCTGCGATAAACATGAGAGTGCAGTTATCCCTTTGACATGATGATTTGCATTCCTCTGGGTATGTCCCCAGAAGTGGGATTGCTGCGTCATATGGAAGATCTATCTGTAGTTGTTTGAGAAACCTCCATACTGTTTTCTATAGTGGTTGTACTAATAAATAGTGGTTGTCCCATAAACAGTGCAGGAGCATTTCCTTCTCTCCACACTCTCGCCTGCATTCATTATTGACCATCTTTTGGATTATAACCAGTCTAACTGGGGTGAAGTGGTATGTCAAAGTAGTTTTAATTTGCATTTCCATGATGACTAGTGATGTTGAGCATTTTTTTTCATGTACCTGTTGGCCATTTGTTTGTCTTCCTTTGAAAAATGTCTATTCACCTCTTTTTCCCATTTTTAAATTGGGATATTGTTTTTTTACTGTATAATTTCTTGATTTCCTTATATATTCTGGATATTAATTCCTTGTCAGATGCATAGTTAGCAAAAATTTTCTCCCACTCTGCATGTTAGGTATGTCAAAGTAGTTTTAATTTGCATTTCCATGATGACTAGTGATGTTGAGCATTTTTTTCATGTACCTGTTGGCCATTTGTTTGTCTTCCTTTGAAAAATGTCTATTCACCTCTTTTTCCCATTTTTAAATTGGGATATTGTTTTTTTACTGTATAATTTCTTGATTTCCTTATATATTCTGGATATTAATTCCTTGTCAGATGCATAGTTAGCAAAAATTTTCTCCCACTCTGCATGTTATTGTTTCACTCTGTTGATTGCTTCCTTTGCTGTGCAGAAGCTTTTTAGTTTGATATAGTCCCATTTCTTTTTCTTTTGCTGCTTGTGCTTTTAGGATCATGTTCATAAAGTCTGTGCCCAGACCTAGTTGCTGAAATGCTTCACCTATACTTTCCCTTACTAATTTTACAGTTTCAAGTCTTATACTTAAGACTGGGAAAACTGGATATCCATATGCAGAAGAATGAAACTAGATATGCACCCCTCACCATACACTAAAATCAACTCAGAATGGATTAAAGACTTAAGTATAAGACCATTAACTTTTAAAGTACCTTCTCATGTTAGTACCCTTGTACTTGTAAAGCTATGAATTTCCCCTCATTACTATTTTGGTACAGCCTATACATTTTAATGTACAATGGTTTTGTTTGGTATGGTTCTAAATGTATTTTTGAAAGTTGAGGTAGTTAATAATATATTTTTAAAATTCAAAGCAGATAGTTGTTTTCTTTCCTTATTTTTCATTGTCGACTTCTATTTTAACTGTATTACTAGCAGAGCAAGAGTTCTATATGATAATGATTTCAAACATTTTTAGACTGTTTTGAGTGCCAAGCTTATAGTTAGTTTTTATAAATGGATCTTGTGTGCTATAGAATAATTTGTATTTTCTCACTGTTAGGTGAAAGTTCTATATATGTCCAACAAATCATACTTATTTATTTGTTTAATATTTAAACATTCAAATATTTTTTACTTTTTAAATGTTTTTACCTTTACTTCTCAGTAACTGAAAAGGTTCTGTTAAAATTTTCCATAATTCTCCAGTTCTTGAAAAAAGTCCTGTGTCACTTAATACCTTGTAATAAGTTGGTTCCTTCTTAAATCTTGCATCAGTTATGTTTCCTGCAACCACACTCTGGTTTGTAAGACACACAAGAAAAGTGAGACAAAGAAGGCCCAATAACATGCTTTAGACTAGTTAATTGTGGAGTCAGAATTCGAATTCATTTGGTGTGGGGCCAGAACCCAAAAAGTTCACTTAATACAGCCTTTACCAATAAATTAAGTATTTTTAAAGTATCAAAAACAGACATATGATGTGTTGGGAACTTTGGAAAACCTAACTGGATTTTAATAAAGTTTATACTTTAGTTAAATGCAGTGTCATAAAAATTATTCCCATATAATTCCAGAAATATGAAAGCATATGAAGTAATTTCCAAAAGAATGAATGAGTAAACACTTTAACCCTGTTTGGAATTAGTGGTGCCTCATGTGTAATTTTTTAGTTATTCCAATCTATGATAAATTATCCTACTGAGTTAAAATAGTTACTGACTCATTCAAGCAATTGTTTAGAAATAATCCAAAAGAAAGGAGAAAAACAAGACTAAAAGTACAAAATACAAAGGTGATAACCAGAGGAAAAAAATTTAAGTGATAAACATAAATTTAAATATATCTATAAATACATTAAATGTTAAATGGTTAAACACTGAATTTAATGTCACAGACTGTTGGAATATAAAAAAGGAAGACCCAATTACAAGCTATTTTATGCTATAGCTTATGTGGCTATATTAATATACAATATAAAATTCAAGAGACAAATTATCACCAGAGTAAAAGAGGGACCTTTTACTATAGTAAAGTTTTAATTCTTTAGGAAGACATAACAATTATAACATTTTTTCTAATAACAGATCTTCAAATTATATGAAACAAAAATAAGCAGAATTAAAGAAAGTGAAAGACAATTCCAAAATTATAGTAGAAAATTTAACTCTTTTGTCAACAATTGAGAAAAAAACTAGATAAAGAATGTTATATAGCAAAACAGCTATAAAGACATAGATAATCTGCACAACACTGCTGAACACCTTAATCTACTTGGTAATTATAGAACACTAGGTAATTATGAATTACCTGGATCACAGGTAATTCAGTCCTATACTCTAGAACTGGAAATGAGCATTATTTACAAATGCTTAGCTTGTCCACAAAACAACTCACAATATATTTACAACAATTGGAATATCATCTCAGATCAAAATGGACATAAACAAGAAAGAAAATACTGACTATTTTATTCCAGGAGTTTTCTTTTGTGAAATCTGTACTTAAGACATGAACCCCTAAAGCCTTTACTAAATGTTTAAGGTTGAATAGTTATATAATATTGGTATTTTCTTTTTTATTCAAACACGAATATTGAAACTAGATTCTTAACTCACAATCTCACATTCTGACTGAAGATTAGTAAATTGCAATAGGTTTGGAGGAGAAAAATGTTAACCCATTTGAGATTTACCCTCAAGTGAAAAAAATGTATTTGTAAACATTAGGACATTTTTGAAATTTTACAACTTTTTTTATTTAAAGAATTGAAAGAAGCTTGATGTTTTTTTGTGATAAGGAAAATTTAAATTTTTTTATTTTGAAAAAAATTATATATTCATGGCAAATCAAAGTAATGGTACAGAGAAATCCTGTATACATGAATGCTCATGATTTCCCTTAGTGGTGACACATTACATAACTATAGTACAACATCAAAACCAAGAAATTGACATTGGTATGATGTGTGTGTTTGTGTGTATAATTTTGTGAAATTGTATCACATGTTCAAAACTATTCAGAATATTTAGATATTAAAAAAAAAAGAAATAGTTCATCACCCTTCTGTTCCACCATACCTAGTTCTTGGCAACCACTAATATGATTCCCACATCTATACAGTATGTAAACTTTGCAGATTGGCCTTGAGAAGACAAACTGAGTATTATAACGTTGAGATCTATCTAAATTATTATATATATCAATGGTTTGTTCCTTTTCATTGCTAAGTAGTAGTCTACTGTCTGGGTTCTCTGTTCTGTTCCACTGATCTATTTTCCACTTCTGTTTCTTGAAAGAGATTGTGAAGAATTGGTGTTGGTTCTTCTTTAAATGTTTATTAGAACTCTAGTAAAACCACCTGGGCCTGGAGGTTTCTTTTGGGGGAGTCTTTTAAATTACAAATTTAATTTTCTTAATAGTCACAGAGTTATTCAAACAATATATTTAATATTGAATGATTTGTGGTAGTTTGTGCTTTTTGAGGAATTGGTCAAATTCACGTGTAGACTTCTTTGTTATTACTGCCTTATTTTCCTTTTGATGTCTTCAGCCTGTGTAAAGTTATCCTGTGTTTCATTACTGTCTCAGCATGAATTTATTTGGGTTTATCTTATTTGAGATTCACTCAAATTCAGATCAAATTCTTGGATCTACAGGTTTATGTCTTTTGCCAAATTTGGCAAATTTCTGGTCATTATTACATTAAATACTTTTTCAGCCTCACACTCTTGATCTTCTCCTTCTGGACCTTTAACAATATAAATGCTAGATCTTTTGTTACAGACACTCACAGGTCCTTGAAGTTCTGTTCATTAGTTTTCACATTGTTTTCTCTGTTGTTAAGATCATGTTATTTCTATTGTTCTGTGCTCAAGTTCAATGATTCTTTTCTCTGTCATCTCCATTGTGTTATTTTTCTTCACTTTTAAATTTCTATTTTTGGTTCTTCTGCATATCTTTTTTTTTTAGCTAAAATGTTCTGTGCTCAAGTTCAATGATTCTTTTCTCTGTCATCTCCATTGTGTTATTTTTCTTCACTTCTAAATTTCTATTTTTGGTTCTTCTGCATATTCTGCATATCTTTTTTTTTTTTTTTAGCTAAAATGCTCTATTTCATTGCTGAGGTTTTCTTTTAAAATTTGTTTTAAGTGTGTTTAAAATTGCTAGTTGATATCAGGATGATGTTTGCTTCATAGAATGAGTTTGGGAGTTTTGCGTCTGTTTC